>NC_056746.1:630204070-630331570 GCF_019279795.1 Protopterus annectens
TCTTCTTGAAAGCTAAGTACCCCGTTGGGGAAACTTTTCTTGCCTCAGACCGATGTCAGACAAAGTTAATAATTGCATTTCATGTGGGAAGCAAATACCGCATAAGGATTTTCATTCCCTCTGCATTCCTTGCTTAGGCCCAGACCACGACGTCTCGGCCTGTCGTTTTTGTGCTACATTCAACAGACGCACTATTAAGCGTCGGGCGGAGTTCGCCCAACACTATTTTGGCAAAATGTTTAATTACATTATGTCGTCGGATGCTCCGACTCCAGTTTTGAGTAAAAGACACAAAGATGAGGACCGACATACGAGGTCCGCGACTTCCACCGACACCACGCTTAATCTGACTACAGGTGCTCCGGTTCTCAGCGAGGCGCCTACGCAGCCCTTGACTACCGATGACACTTCATTGGCGGTGTCTTCTGTGCCCGAGGTCACAGGCTCTTCGGCCCACACCCCGACTACAGATACCGAAGCCACTCTTGGCGGGGAAACTCAGAGTTTAGACAGGCCTGCCACCTCTCAAGGTGTCTTCAGGCCTTCTTCTTCTTTTTCCATCAAGGCTTTCACTAAGTCTAAAGCAGCCATGCATACTAAAAGACAAGCTCCACAGGGCCCCTCTCAAGGCCCCATGCCTAAAAAGCAGATGCTCAAAATGGCTGAGGATTTGATTACTCTTATCAGGGGTTCTCAACCCCCCCGGACAAAAGGCCCAGAGTGGAGGAAGAATCCCCTTCCTCGGACCAGGCCTCCATTATTTCAGAACATTCTGAAGACCAGGAACATCCGTGCTCCCCTTTTGAAGATTCTGATGCAGAGGAGTCCATTCCCTCTGTCTCCCCCCCTGAGGATTACTCTTTTGGGGAAACCTTACATACCTTGAGGGAACACTTCCACTGGGAAGGCCAAGAGTACTCAGACTCCAAGAAAAGGCTTAGGGATTTCCTCTTGCTCCCTCCGCACAGGCCTCTGGCTATACCTCCTGTCTTAGACATACTAGATGATGTGTATTTGGAGGCCTGCCTCATCCCAGATTCTTTACCTCCAGCTCCAGTCAAGCCTGACAGGTATTACCGGGTTCCTGATTCACACCAATTCCTATACAAAAGCCATGCGGCTGACCCAGAAACTATTTCACAGGGTCCCAAGGGAATTAAGGCCTCCACTGCTAAAAATCCGTTACCTTCAGAGAGAGATTCCAGAGCTTTAGAAAGGTGGGGGGAAAAAGGTATACACTTCGGCCACCTTAACCATGAGGGCATTAAACTGTCAGTTCCATATGTTAAAGTACCAACAGATGTCCTTCAAGGATGCAGCTGCAGTCCTGACATATGGGTTGTCCTGCCTCAGGCAGCCCTTCGGTCGGCCGGATTCCAAAGTCTGGGTCCGGCGTCGGCTGATGTCACCCTTTCCCCGATGTCAGAGCGCTTGGAGTATAAAAACGTCAGCCGACGCCATCTTCTTCAGTCTTTCTTGCCGCGTGGCGCCCGAAGCAGAAGCAGTTCGCAAGTGCCGGTCGACCAGCTCCTGTGTTTTCAGCTACTGAAGTCTTCAAAAAAGCTAAGTACCCCGTTGGGGACCTTTTCTTCCCTCAGCTGATGTCAGATAAAAGTGAAAAAGTTAATAATTGTTTAACTTGTGGGAAACAAATACCTCATAAGGATTTCCAGTCTTACTGCTTACCCTGCCTAGTCCCAAAACACAACGTCTCGGCCTGTGCAGCTTGTGCCTATTTCAATAAACGCACTCTTAGGCGTCGGTCAGAGTTTGCACAGGATTATTTTGGGGAAGATTTCTGTTATATCATGCCGTCGGAGCTTCCGACAGCACATTTACCTAAAAAACGGAAGGATAAGGACCGACACCCGCGATCCGCGGTCACGGCCGACACCACACTTAGGCCTACCGCGAGTGTCTCGGTCTCTTCTGAGCCGGTTTCGCAACCGCTACAGACCGACGACACCGCTCCACCGGTTACTTCGGTGCTGGAGGCCAGCTCGGTGCCGGTTCCTGTTCTGCCCTCTGAGACCGTAGCCCAGGATATTTCTGACACCATTTCAGTGGATAAGACTATTCCAGCACGTGGGGCTGCCAGGCCTCCAGTGTCTATGTCCATTAAGGCCTACACACGTGCTAAGGCTGTCAAACAGGCTAAGTCTCTTCCTCCAAGATCTGTTTCTCTGGGATCCACTTCTGGTTCTCAAATTTTAAGTTTAGCTGAGGACCTTATTTCTTTAATTAGGGGTTCACAGCCTCATCCAGATAGAGGCTCTCAGCCGCCTTCTGACAAGAGGCCTAGGGTTGAGCAGGTAGACTCCCAGTCCTTCGATGAGGCCTCAGGTGATTCTGCACATTCAGACTACCAGGAGGAGGCCTTCCCGGCCTACGAGGATTCTGATGCGGAGGAATCTATTCCCTCTGCTTCTCCTCCTGAGGAGTTTTCCTTTGGAGAAACGCTTCATTCCATGAGGGAACACTTCAAATGGCAAGGCCAAGAATACTCAGATTCTAGGAAAAGGTTAAGGGAATTTTTAAAGCTACCTCAGCATAGACCCTTAGCTATTCCTCCAGTTTTAAATGTTTTGGATGATGTGTACTTAGAATCTAGTGTTTCCCCTGACTCCCTCCCCCCTGCTCCTGTCAAGCCAGACAGGTACTACAGGGTCCCAGACACACATCAATTTTTGTACAAGGGCCATACTGCTGACCCTGAAACTATTTCTCAGGGGCCTAAAGGGGTTTCCTCCACTACTGCTAAGAACCCACTCCCTTCGGAAAGAGATTCTAGGGCTTTAGAAAGGTGGGGCAAGAAAGTATATACATCTTCCACCCTTTCTATGCGAGCATTAAATTGTCAATTTCATATGCTTCAGTATCAGGAATACATGTTGGATGACTTGCAAAAGAAACTGGCTTCCCCTCAACCATTAGATAGAAAGGGGTTACAGGAATTGGTTCATAATACTAAGCAGGTTAGCAGCCATTTCCTTCAGTGTGGATATGATGCATTGGAAGCTTCATGTAGAGCAGCAATGACAGGTGCGGTCATACGCAGACATGCTTGGTTAAAGGAACAAACATTGCCAGACCATGTGAAAATTAAGCTTTTGGACGCACCACTAGAGAAACATAAGCTATTTGGTGCTACTGCACAAGAGGTTTTAAAGAAAATAGAGGAAAAGGCAAAATCGGTGCAAACAGTCAAAGATTTCCTCCAGGTACAGCCTCCAAGATTCAGCAGGAATTGGCCTTCTAAGCATTGGTCCTTTCCTGACACAGACAAATTTCAAAGAGGCAAAAACAGACGTGGCAGAGGTAGAGGGCAAACTCGAGGCTCCTACAGAGGACGTCAATGGCAGCCTCCGAACCAGAGAGGTGGGGCAGGACCTTCCACTGCTCCGCCAGGACAATCTCAATGACTTGACTTTGACTCCGCCATCCAGGGCTCAATTCGAAGCACCTTTGGGTGGAAAATTATCTTTATTCTCACAAAATTGGCACAATATTACAAAGGACAAATGGATACTGGAGATAATAGACAAAGGATACAGATTCCATTTTCATACACTGCCAGCAAGACATGGCAGGCCAAACCTGCCACCAAATCAAAGGGCAGAGGCACTCAAACAAATAATAAACCTACTTCAAATAAGAGCAATAGAAAAGGTTCCTTCTGCAGAACAAGGACAAGGATTTTATTCAAGACTGTTCCTTGTTCCAAGAAAAAAACCAATGGAGACCCATTCTGGACTTGTCCGCACTGAATACTTACCCTATTGTGCCAAAATTCAAAATGCTGACTTTACAGCAACTCCTTCCCATGCTGGGCAAGGGGTCTTGGCTGGTAACTCTGGACCTCAAGGAGGCATACCTGCATGTCCCAATCAGACAAAGTTGCAGAAGATACCTCAGATTTCTTGCAGGCTCAGAGCATTATCAATTCTCAGCATTGCCCTTTGGCTTATCTACTGCGCCCAGAGTGTTCACGAAATGCCTGGCATCAGTAATTGCACATTGCAGACTTCAGGGGATACAAATATACCCTTACCTGGAAGACAAGACTGCCTTATACAAGCGGACAGCCAACAAGCCTTGTTAAAAAACTTGGACTATGTCATTCACCTACTGCAGGCCTTGGGATACACAGTCAATATTCAGAAATCAAATCTCGTACCATCCCAACAAATACCTTTCCTGGGTGCCACACTGGACACAAACACCCAGATGGCGTTTCTGACAAAAGAAAAACAAAAACAATTACCAGAATACTTCAGAAGATTGGAAGCACACACCCAGATGACTGCAAGGAAAATCCTGCAGGCCCTGGGTTTCATGGCATCTTGCATTCTTCTGATTCCACATGCAAGGTTGCATATGAGGAAACTACAATGGTATCTAAAAAGTCTATGGTCTCAGTACAGCCACAGCCTGGAAACATTGATCCCACTCATTCCATGCCTTTAAAAGGAATTTCTGTGGTGGGCTCAAGCAAGCCAGATAAACAAAGGTCTGCCTTTCAGCAAGCCTCATACAAGTCAAACCATAACAACAGATGCCTCAGACCATGGATGGGGGGCGCACATGGAGGGCAGATGCATTCAAGGACAATGGATACAAAAAGAAAAGCACCTGCATATCAACCAAAAGGAAATGCTGGCAGTGATACATGCAATCAAGGCCTTCAAAAAGTTCATGCATCAGGGCCATCTACTAATAAAGACAGACAATACCACAGTTATGTGGTACATAAACAAGCAAGGAGGTACCCATTCCTACCCTCTTTGCAGACTGGCAATGAATCTCTGGGATATTTCCCTACAATTGAAAACAGAGCTACAATCCCAGTTTGTACCAGGGAAGGACAATGTTCTGGCAGACAGCCTAAGCAGAAACATCATGGATCCACACGAATGGATGTTGCATCCAGACATTTTCTTACAAATAGCTCAAGCACGGGGAAGGCCGGATATAGATCTTTTTGCCTCCCACTTCAATCACCATCTGAAAAAGTTTTGCACAAGGACATACCATCCTCAAGCATGGAAGGTGGACGCTGTCTCCTTCAGTTGGAACTCTCTAACACTATATGCCTTCCCACCTCTTCCTTTGATGACCAAGGTGTTACTAAAGATCAAGACAGAGCAACCGAAAGTCATACTGATAGCTCCAGACTGGCCAAGACAACACTGATACCCACTGCTACGGAGCTTGACACACACCAATCCGTGGCTCCTTCCTCAATGGCCACTTCTTTTGACACAGCACAATTACAGGACACTACACCCCAGCTTGAAAACATTGAAGCTGACAGCTTGGAAGATTCCATGACTATTACTCAGGATACACTTTCCAAAATGGTAAAAGATATCATCCTGGAGGCGCGCAGACCTTCCACTAGAAAAACATACTCAGCAAAATGGAAGAGATTTCAATCTGGAACAGCAAAAAGGGTCAAGACCCATCAGTGATGAGCATTCCACAGATCCTGGAATACTTGGCTGAAATGCTCCACAATGGCCTTTCATATTCTTCCATAAAAATACATGCTTCAGCAATATCTGCCAAATATAACACATCCGCCTGTATTTTCTCACCCATTGCTAAGACAGTTTCTAAGAGGTATAAAGAACATCAACCCTCCAAGGAAACCACCAGTGCCTGCATGGGACCTCAACTTCATGCTGGAAAAATTAACTTTTCCTCCCTTTGAACCAGCAGCATCTTCAGAGTTGCAATTTCTGTCTTGGAAGACAGCCTTCCTTCTGGCAGTAACCTCAGCAAGAAGAGTCTCTGAGCTACAGGTCCTTATGGCAATACAACCATTTCTCATTTTTCACCAGGACAGAGTTTCTTTGAGAACCAATCCGTCATTCATGCCAAAGGTGGTATCCAGGGTGTCCCTGAATCAAGCTATTCACCTGCCTACCTTCTTTCCCAATCCTCAAAATAAAGGAGAGAGACTTCTGCACACCTTGGACATACACAGACAGTTGCGCTACTACTTGGACAGAACAAAGTCTTTCAGAAAATCTGACCAGCTTTTTGTAGCTTTCGCTGCAGGATTGCAGGAAAAGCAATTTCAAACAGACAATTTCTAAATGGATTGGAAATTGCATTCGATTCTGCTACTCTTTTCATGGAAAAACTGTGCCAGCTGACATCAGGCCACATTCCACCAGAGCTACAGCCACCTCCACAGCCTTTTTAAGAGGAGTGGCAACGAAGGACATTTTAGAAGCTGCTACATGGAGCTCCGTGCATACATTTTCCAAACATTACAACCTGCCTTTATACTCCAGGTCCAGAGCAGGATTTGCCTCTGCAGTCCTGCAGGGCATTTTAGCTACACCATCTTTGTCTTAGTGCCTACCACCCCAGGTTGGCTATGGTATTCAACCCATATGTCAGGACTGCAGTTGCATCCTTGAAGGACATAGTACAGTTTTGTACCTACCATAAATGTAGATGTTCGATAGGTATGCAACTGCAGTCAGATTTTCCCTCCCACCTACCCCTCTGTGGTATACTTTTGGGTTTCTACCCCTCATTTTAGCTACCTGGGGTAATCTTTTATGGTGTATTTGTTTTCATGCTGTTGTACTTGTCTGGAATTTTTTCTCTATTTTTCAAAATTTAGCCTTCCTTAGAGGGCACCTGGCATCTGGGGCAAGAAAGACTGAAGAAGACGGCGTCGGCTGACGTTTTTATACCCCAGGCGCTCTGACGTCGGGGAAAGGGCGACATCAGCCGACGCCAGACCCAGACTTTCGAATCCGGCCGACCGAAGGGCTGCCTGAGGCAGGACAACCCATATGTCAGGACTGCAGTTGCATACCTATCGGACATCTACATTTATGGTAGGTACAAAACTGTACTTTTCTGTTATCAGAGTTGAAAAGCAAAATGTCACAACCTGAACAACCAGACTTGAAGGAGTTGCAGGATTTGTTACATAGTGCAGAGCAAGTGGGTAAACATACCTTGCAATGTGGTTTTGATGCTTTAGAGGCCTCATGTAGAGCTGCTGTTACAGGATCAGTCATACATAGACATGCTTGGCTCAAAGAGCAAACCTTACCAGATCATGTCAAAGCTAAATTACTAGATGCACCTCTTCAAAAAGATGTATTTTTTGGTGTTAAAGCTGAGGAGGTATTAAAGAAAATGGAGGAAAAGGCAAAATCAATGCAAACAGTGAAAGATTTCCTACAGGTACAACCTCCATGTTTCAGTAGAAATTGGCCTTCAAAAAATTGGTCCTTTCCAGCCACGGACAGACTCCAAAGAGGTAGATACAGGCGCCTGAGGGGTAGAGGGCAATCTCAAGGATCGTTTAGAGGCAGACAATGGCAAGCACCTACTCAAAGAGGTGGTGAGGATAGTTCACAGCCATTCAGAAAGCAGAACCAATGACTTTCCCCTTTGCATGCCAAGCAAGGCTCAAAGGGCAGCACCTTTAGGCAGAAAACTGGCATTATTTTTGAAAAATTGGCATATTGTCACAAAAGACAAATGGATCCTGGACATTATAGACAGAGGCTACAGATTCGACTTTCACACCCTTCCAAAAATGAGAGGCATGCCAAACCTGCCACACAATCAAAGGGCAGAGGCACAAAAAAAAATTTCAGATCTCATGGACATGAAAGCTATTCAAGAGGTACCTGCACAAGAACAGGGTCAAGGTTTTTATTCCAGACTGTTCCTGGTACCAAGGAAGGGCAAAGATTGAGACCTGTTTTGGACCTATCCATCCTAAACACATTTTTACTCGTGCCAAAATTCAAGATGCTCACATTACAGCAGCTTCTTCCCATGCTGGACAAGGGGTCTTGGCTGGTAACATTGGACCTCAAGGAGGCATACCTGCATGTCCCAATCAGACAAGATTGCAGAAGATACCTCAGATTTCTTGCAGGTTCAACCCATTATCAATTCTCTGCATTGCCCTTTGGCTTATCTACTGCACCCAGAGTGTTCACGAAATGCCTAGCATCAGTAATTGTCTACTGCAGACTTCAAGGGATACAAATATACCCATATTTGGACGACTGCCTGATCCAAGAGGACAGCAAGCGCATACTTCTGAAACAACTGGCATTTGTAATAATGTTGTTGAACTCTCTGGGATACACAGTCAACAAAAAGAAATCAAGGCTAATACCCTCTCAAACAATAATTTTCCTGGGTGCCAGCTTGAATACAAATACCCAGATGGCCTACCTCACGCCAGAGAAACAAGGTCAACTAACTCAATACTTCAGAAAACTGGCAACTTTCACCAGGCTGACTGCAAGGAAAATCCTGCAGGCTCTGGGATTCATGGCATCTTGCATCCTGCTAATCCCATGTGCAAAGCTGCATATGAGGAAACTTCAATGGTACCTAAAAAACCTATGGTCTCAACACAGCCACAGTTTGGAAACAATGATACAACTGATTCCATGTCTTCAAAAGGAATTTCTGTGGTGGGCTCAAGCATGCCAAAGAAACACAGGTCTCCCATTCTGCAAGCCTCAAGCAAATCAAGTCATCACAACAGATGCCTCGGACTACGCCTGGGGGGCGCACATGACAGATTGGTGCATTCAGGGCAAATGGTCCCAAAAAGAAAAGCACCTACACATCAATCAAAAGGAAATGCTAGCAGTAATAAATGCTATTATGGCTTTCAAAGACCTACTGCATCCAGGCCAGCTATTGATAAGGACAGACAACACCACAGTAATGTGGTACATAAACAAACAGGGAGGAACCCATTCATACCCCCTATGCAGGCTAGCCATGTCTTTCTGGAACATGGCTCTGGAACTACAAATCGAAGTTCAAGCACAGTACCTGCCAGGCAAGGAAAACACGCTGGCAGACAACCTAAGCAGAAACATGACAGATCCACACAAATGGAAGTTGCATCCTCAAGTTTTTACAAAAATAATTCAAGCATGGGGAAGGCCAGACATAGATCTCTTTGCCTCCCACAGAAATCACCAATTGACAAAATTCTGCTCAAGGACCTTTCATCCACAGGCCTGGAAAGTGGACGCACTCTCTTTCAGTTGGACATCAATGACAGTTTATGCCTTTCCACCTCTTCCTCTGCTGCCCAAAGTTCTATTAAAAACCAGAGCAGACAGACCAAAGATGATTCTCATTGCTCCAGACTGGCCAAGACAACACTGGTACCCACTCATGAGGAGCCTGACACATTCCCCACCATGATTCCTGCCTCTAATGCCTCTTCTACTGACTCAGCACAACTTCAAAACTCTTCACAGTCAGCTGAAAACACTCAATCTAGCCGCATGGAAGATTCCTTAAAGTCACAACAGACTCTACTCTCCAATGAGGTGCAGGATGTCATTTTGGAGGCCAGAAGGCCTTCTACTAGAAAAGCCTACTCTGCAAAATGGAAACGGTTTTGTGCTTGGAATCAGAAGAAGGGTCAGAATCCTGGAATACTGAATTTACCTCAAATATTACAGTACCTAGCTGAGATGCTAAGAAGTGGACTTTCATTCTCCTCCATCAAAATCCATGCCTCAGCCATTTCTGCAGAATACAACACTGATCCTCCTTCATTCTCTCACCCCCTCTTAAGACAGTTCCTCAGAGGGGCTAAGAATATAAAACCCCCCAGGAAACAACCAGTACCTGCTTGGGACCTCAATTTAATTCTAGAAAAACTGATCTTGCCTCCTTTTGAGCCAGCTGCTTCAACAGAACTGCAATATTTGTCCTGGAAAACAGCCTTCCTTCTGGCTATCACCTCAGCTCGCAGGGTTTTGGAACTACAAGCCCTCATGGCTGTGCAGTCTTTCATCATTTTCCATCAGGACAGAGTTTCCTTACGAACCAATCCTTCCTTTATGCCAAAGGTAGTATCCAGGGTAGCCTTGAATCAGGCTATCCACTTACCTACCTTTTACCCTAATCCTCAAAACAAAGGGGAGAGACTACTACATTCCTTGGACATTCACAGACAGCTACGTTATTATTTGGACAGAACAAAGCCTTTCAGAAAATCAGAGCAACTCTTTGTGTCCTATGCTACAGGAGCTCAAGGGAAGCCTATTTTCAAACAGACAATCTCAAAATGGATAGCCCACTGCATACGCTTTTGTTACTCTTTTCATGGTAAAACTGTACCTGCAGGCATCAGATCTCACTCCACAAGGGCCACAGCTACCTCTGCAGCTTTCCTCAGGGGGGTTCCTACCAAAGATATTTTGGAAGCAGCCACTTGGAGTTCTGTACATACTTTCTCCAAGCACTATCACCTACCATTATACTCCAAATCTAGAGCAGGCTTTGCCACTGCAGTCTTGCAGGGCATCCTGGCTCCTCCTAGTTCCACCTAGTGCCTACCACCCCTTTTTTAGCTTTGGGATTCTACCCATCTGTTATGACTGCAGCTGTATGCACGATGAACATAGTACAGTTTTGTACCTACCATAAATGTAGATGTTCGAGTGCTAATACAGCTGCAGTCCAGGTTTCCCTCCCTCCTTCCCCTCTTGGGAAAGGCCTAATGGCTGACACCTCCTCATACAACCTGATTGGGGTATTCTTTTATGGTGTATTTGCTTGCAACTACTGTTCTTTGATTATATTGCATTGCATTTTTACATAAATTTATGTATTGCCTTCCTTCTGGGGCACCTGACATCTGGGGCAAGAAAAACTGAAGAAAATGGCGTCAGCTGGTTCTTTTATACCCCTGTCGCACTGACGTCAGGGAAGAAGCGATGACATCCGACGCCGGACCTAGACTTTGGAATTCGGCCGACCGAGGACCCGCCAGATGGCAGGAAAACCCATCTGTTATGACTGCAGCTGTATTAGCACTCGAACATCTACATTTATGGTAGGTACAAAACTGTACTTTAGCAGTTGTATTTTGATAACTCCAGAACACAAAAACTTTTAGCACAACAGCTCAGGTAGTAGAAAGCAGGAGGGGTTGTTGCCAAGTTTAGGGAGCCTGTAACAAGGAAAATAACTAGAGATCCTGTAGAGGTATTAAATACGTTATATATATTTTTTGAAAATCTGTATAAAGCAAAGGAATGTTGAAATAAAGAAAAAGTGCAAATGGAAATGTTTATGGAAGAATTAAATATGCCAAGGTTAGAGGTAGTTAGAATAGCAGATGATGAGATAAAAATAGTGAAGTGTATAACCAATCTACAGTAAAGTTTATAGGAATAGAGATAGTAGTCCTCTGGAAGTTTGTAAGCTAGGTGGGAAGAAAGTGATAAATTATTATTAGACAAAACCTTCCAGGGCTTTAAGTGAAGGAGAAGCACCTGCATCCTGGAAGAAAGCTGTGATGGCTGTAGTACCTAAATATTGTAAAGATGTATTGGACCCAGCTTTATATAGACCCATTTCAATTCTAAACCATGATTATAAAGTGTATATGTCTATAGTGGCTGAAAGAATGGTAAAGGTGATACCAAAATTGATAGATATGGATCAGTATGGTTTTGTGGAGGGGAGGCAAAAACTTGACAACATTAATAGAAAAATGATGATCCAGAGAGAAGCAGAATGTAAGAAAATACAACTGTTGGTGGGTCTTAATGCAGAGAAAGCATTCGATGGAGTAAGATAACATTTTGTGAGTAGGGCAATGGGGAGTATTTGCAGTCTCTGATAAAATTATAAGGTTGATTAGGTAGATATATGAGGGATTGGAGGCGAAAATTAAACGGGGGTTCCTCTCTGGTTATGTTCTGTTTGAGCAGAGGAACCAGGCAGGGTTGTCCTCTTTCCTCTCTGTTTTTTGGGTTACATATAGAATCACTGGTAAAGAAAATAAGGGATTCCTTAATCGGTATAGTAGTAAAGAAAAGCTGGCTTAATTTGCAGATGATAGTATTTTTATACCTGTAAAAAATAGAGAAGGACATTTCAGTTTTGTGGAATGTTCAGAGGCAATTTAAAATCTTTCAGGATATAAAATTAATGAAGATTAAACAAAAACAATGGCTGTAAACTATGTACCTACACGTGAATTGTTTCAGCTGTACTGGAAAAGCTCACCACGACTATGACACAACTTGCTGTGGAGGGAAAGGTTAGTTTGCTTTTGATTTCTTGTATTTTGTATTGCTTTATTGCCTTACTCTATTTTGTATACTGTGATTTGTTTTCTTTACACTGTATTTTATTTGTTTCTGCTTTGAATTGCATATTAAAACTTGGAAAGAGGCCACCCCTTCTAGCCTATTGCTGTTATGTTCTTAAACACAACTGTCTTTCTAGTTACTTCCCACTTATGTTAATTTGACCACATATCTCCTTTCCTCTCCCCTTTCGTAAGCACTTCAACTGTTTAAATATATTGACCATCCACTGTATTCCGTAGAGCCAGAAAACAAAAGTGCCCACCCCTATTCAAATCCATCTTGCTCTTTTAAAATGAATGGCTCTCCACTTAGACAACTGAAGCTTTAGTTACCCCTTTTTTTCATATCTAACTGCTTAGTGCACACTGTAGTGTTTATATTAACCCATTTTTTCATCTTACCTTTAAATCTGTATTACAAGGCCACCAGTTATTGGAGAGGCCACATTCTGCCTATCAGTAGTCATCTTGGGATTAGTGCTTTTGTTTTCTCCTGGTGAGAGAAGGAGCACAGGTACATTATTTCTTGAGGCTTAATAACTGCTTCATAGCTTGGAATTTGTACTTATATTCTGCTCTTGGTGAGAGAAGGAGCAGAGTGCCTTGATTCCTGACTGTTTTCTGGTTGGACAGCGAGTGTCTGTGCTTAATGCACCTGATTGGTCTGGTTGCTATTGAAGGCATCTGCCAGGAAAAGACTACAACAGACCCTTGCATCATCTGGGACAATACTGTGGATCAAGAACAAAACCTCTGCATGTAGGACCAGGTGCACGGCTTGAATTGATACAAGTAGACAAAAAAATGCCAGCACCAAACAGTGAAAAGCACAAAACCAATGAGATTAATACACAAGCATATTTATTTTAGTTCATAAAGTAATATACATCTCAGACCGGTTTCAGCCAACAGGCTTTCTTTAGTGGGATTAAAACTAATTCCTTTATGTATTAACCTTATTGGTTTTGTGCTTTTTACTGTGTTTGGTGCTGGTGGTTTTTGTCTACAATACTGTGGATCACCAAACAGGCTGTGACCTGCTTCTTATCTTGGGATTGGAGCTAATGCTTTGCTTCTGATGAGAGAAGAAGCAAAGG
Organism: Protopterus annectens; assembly: GCF_019279795.1. Classification (NCBI taxonomy): domain Eukaryota; kingdom Metazoa; phylum Chordata; order Ceratodontiformes; family Protopteridae; genus Protopterus; species Protopterus annectens. The sequence goes on from NC_056746.1 coordinate 630,217,301, forward strand.
AGCATTGTATCCCAGCAGAGTGAAGCTGTGGTGAGACCAGCACTAGTAGTAGCCAAGCAGTAGCCATTCATGCGACTCCCCTCTTTTCATCATTCTTGACAAGCTAATTCTTTGTTTTCAGTAAGTATTGCTTGAATTATTTCTAAATTCAGAATATCTGCCTAAATACTTCATCCTTAAGTTTTCAGTGTCTTTGTGTTAGTTTTCCCTCAAGTGTTTGACTGTGCCATGTACATACTCCAGACACCTTGAGTGACATATTTCCTGTTAAAGCACAATTGAAATTTCTCCAGTACCTAGTTGCACACAGGACAGCTAGTTTGCAGTGACAAGCACTGTCCCCAGAATTGGAAACAGAATAAATGTGCTTTATATTCTCACTCCAGCTATCTAATCAATAAAAAAGCATCCGTTGCCATGGATATGAACTTTCCCACTAACTCCGTTACCAGCTTGATGAATATGGGCATCCTGAGACAGTGTAGAAATTGCCTCATGTTTACTGGCAACCAGTTAATTCTCAAACAAACTGATATGGTATGCGAGAGATGTATTTACACAATGTCACTGGTGGCAAAGCTGTCACATAAAAGTAATCCTAATGCCAGTAAGGTTGTCAGTAGTACACATGCTGCACCCATCACACAGAATTCACAGCAGACATATAGACCGACATATGCTGAGGCACTTGAATGTAACCTTCGTAAACCACAACGACCTCATAGATGAAGTACACATAAATACCCTCAGCAGCCCCAAATGCACTCTTTCAAAACAAAACACCCACATCAACACATAGAGCCACATCTGATGGAGCCTCTACCTCTAACCCCATAAGGGAAGCCACCACACAATCAAACATTTTGGTCATTGGAGTCTCCATTGTGAGGCACACTGATCTCCCTCTCACCAGGCCTAGTAAGGAGAAAGTCACAGTCAGTTGCTTATCAGGGGTAGGATCCGCCACATTACGCATTCAGTCAGGTCATTGGACCACAAGTGTCAGTATGACTCTGTCATAGTCCATGTGGGAGTAAATGACCTGAGTTGTATCTCCCTGGACTATATGAAGAGAGACATCAAGCAGCTCTCTGATTGTGTTTCAGACTGGTACGAGCCTAGCATTGAGCAGCATTTTACCTTCTCCAAGGATGATGCCACAATAAGAACAAAATATGATTGACTTTAATAATTGGCTTAGTTTGTGGTATCATTCTAAGGAGGTGCAATATTTGTCAGCTTGGAATGAGATGGTCAACAGGCCATGCTGCTTTGCCAGGGATGGTCTTCACCTCTCCCCTCTAGGCTTTCGAATATTAGCTAAAACACTGTCTTCCCCATAATGCCATTTTATGCAATGCCAAACTGAAAGTACTTCTTATATAGCAAGAAAATCTAAAGGTATTACTGCTTAGTGTTAGGAGCCTAAACAAAAAACTCCACTCCCTAGAAACTTCTTCACCCTAGAAAATGCTGATATCTGTGCGGTCACTAAGACATGGTTCAAAGCTGTGGAGAGCACAACAACAGTGCAAGGTTATTATGACTTCCACACATTTAGACCAGCTACTACACAGACATGGACTAAAAGTGGAGGTATCTCTATGCATATCAAAAATATACCTCAAGGCTGGTCAAACAGGGCAATGCACTCGAGCTGCTCCATGTTCAAATCACCATAGGCAAAATCCAGTATCACTTCCTTGCCCTGGCCCCTGTCTATGACCTAGGAAACCCGTACCATGTATTTTAATTTAATAGAAACACTAACCATCCAACCCAATGCCATATTCATGAACAACTTCAATTACCCTACTGTTAACTGGCATTCCTATATGACACCAAACATACAGGCACAGAGATTCCTGGATTTTGTAAACACAAACTCCCTGAACCAGATAGTCAGTACACCAACTAGGGGATCTGAAGTAGGGACTTCATTTGTCAGCAACCTTTGGGTCTTGGATCCGACTTCGGATCCGAGCCGGCAACTTATTTTACAGCTTATGGATCCGAGCTCCTAGCTCCTCCCCTTACCCATAATTCCCTGCCAACCCTGATTGACCTCGGATCTAGTTTGCCGCTCTTAGAAGAGACAGCTGGATTTCAGAGCTCCTGGCGACTTTCAGATAAGTCTTGAAAAAAACTTGTCAATATAGAAAATCTTTTTTGATTTCTTAAACAGTGTGTGTGTTTAGGATTCCCTTTTGTTAATTTTATTCATTTTTAGTGTAATTCCTCCCCTCGCTGGTTCGTAGAGTGTGTGTTGCTTGTATTTTTGGGGCCTGGTGTGTTTGTGTAGTTACTTTACTTTTTTTCTAATGTCGGAGGCCCCAGAACCCATTTTTTCTAAGTGCACTGAGTGTGGCCATAAGCTTTCACCGGCGGATGGCCACACTCTGTGTGTTTGGTGCCTTGGGGTTGAACACCTGTCCTCAAGGTGTTCCATTTGTGCAGCGTTCAACCCCAGGGCACTGAAAGAGCAGAGGTCGAAGTTGGTTCTGGCGGGACTTTTGCCCCCGGATCCAGCTTCGGCATCCGGTACTCCCGTGGCTCCTCCTCAGTCCTTGGTGGGTAGCCACTCCTGCCCCCCTTCCCCTGGCCGGGACTCAAACTCCCACTAAGACGCTGGAGGAAAGGGAGGTCAGGAGGGAGAAAAGGAGGGAGAAGCACCACAAGCGGCGGGCCGAGGCCTCCGCTTCGGCCCCCTCCAGCTAAGCGGGCTTCTCCCTCCACGGCTTCCAGGTCCCCTCCTCCTCGGATCCGATCCCCTTGCTTTTCCTCGGGACCCAAGGAGGAGGGGACCCGATCTCCGTCGAGGTCATCGAGGCGGCATTCCGGCCCGCCTCGGTGGCCTCGTCGAGATCTACGTATAGTCTTTCTGATGCAGACTTGGACCGGATGGTGAGAAGGTTCATCCAGGCCCAGCTGCAGATGGGAGTGCTCTTGCCTCCCCCCCTCTTCGGGGGGAAGCTTGACACCTTTTTTTGCCCTGATAGCTCCTTCTCCGACCCGCTTCTCGGGTTCGGAGCGCTCGGAGCCGGGCAGTGTTGGAGCCAGGGGTGAGTCGGCACCGACAGTACTGGGTACTTCAGATCCAACCCTTCCCTCGAGTCTGTCGGGTCCTTCGTCGGATCCGACCTCTCGGAGCCGTGGGCCGAGCTTCGGATCCGAGGGATTCAGTGTGCCTTCGGCTCCATCCAGGTCGGAGCACACGGGTCCTTCGGATCCGGTGGCCTCAGCACCACTTCCGATCCCTTCATTGGATCTGAGTGGGAGCCGGCTTTCGGATCCCAGGGAGAGAGGCTCCCCCTCGGCCTTCGATGTAGTGGAGAGGGCTCTGTTGAGAGCATCCGGACCCCCGGTCCTTGCATCGGCTCCACCCTGCACTCCCTGTCTGCTGGGCCAGGCTTCTATCACCCTGCCACAGAGACAGCCTGCTTCGATGTCCCAGGTTGTTCCACTGGGACAGGATATTACTGGTGAGACCTCCTCGGACAGTCCCCCCGAGGAAGTGCCTCGCAAGCATAAGTGTAAGAGGAGACATGTGGACTCCCCCCCCCCCCCCCCCCCGAGTCCTTAACAGAGGACATGGACTTGGATGAAGGGGAAGGCTCCCCAAGGTCACCCCCCGAGGATGTCTCCTTTGGAGACATCATGGAAATGCTCAGGATCAGGGGGGAGGGGTCTGCCCCCAAGGCTTCCTCTGACGAGTCCGTGTTCCTGGAGGCATTCGAAGCAGGCCCGTCTGCCTCTTGGGTGTCCCCTCCGGCCGACCCCCTGGTGGACCTTATCACCACCAGGGCGTGGAAGGAGCCGGACACTGTGGAGCCAGTCCCCAAACGCCCGGATAGAATTTTGAGTCCCCCTGCAGACCGGTCCCATTGGAGCAAGGGTCACTCCGTAGATGCCATGTTGATGGCGGCAGCCATGAAGAGAGAATTAGCTCAGGAGAGCCCCCTCGGTCCATCCACCAAGCAAGGAGTCTCGCTCGATGGATCGCCTCGGGAAGCAGGTATTTAGTTCAGCGACCTTCTCAGTAAGGTCCCTGAACTACATGGCACATGTCATCAGGATACAGCGAGATCTTATCAAAGAATATGCTGCTTCCCCCCAGAGTCCATGTCGGCGGAGGACAAGCAGTTGTACTCCACTCGTATGGCCACTCTAAGATCTGTTTCAAATACCTCTATGCGTCTTTTGTCCCACCCCACAGAGGGAGCCGCTAGAGCCAGCCGAGCGAGTCTAGTCATGAGACGTCAGGCCTGGCTCCGACATTGTGACTTTGCGGAGCCCTTTAAGGTGTCCTTTGCGAATGCCCCCTTTGATGGTTCTGCTTTGTTTGGCAAGAATGTTCGTGAGACACTTGTCCAGAGCGAAAAGGACGGGAAGACATTGTCTGCCTTCGGAGTCCGCTTCTCTGCTCCCCAGAGGTCCTTCTCCAAGAACTAAAAGGGACAGAAGAAGATGTGGCTCCGGAATTCGCAACATTCCCATCCTGCTCCGGACAACCAGTCCTTCCGTGGCAGAGGAGGACAGGGAAGATGCCGCCCTAGAGGCAGAGGGGCCCTGAGGAATTTTGGGTCCAGAGAAACCTTCTCTGATCGGCCCACACAGCAGCCCTGAGGGGTTTGCCGACTGCTCCACTCTGGAGGCAGTCGGGGGGCACTTCTCAAAACACCTGGTGGCTTGGGAGTCCATTACGTCAGATCGCTGGGTTCTTCATATCATATCCAGAGGTTACAAAATCCCACTGCACCATGTCCCCCGACTGAAAAACCTCCCTGATGTACCACCCGATCAGAGGGAGGCGGCAGCTGCAGAAATTCAGCAGCTGCTAGAAAAAAGAGCCATCCAGCCCGTCCCCCCAGATCAACTCGGATTAGGGTTTTACTCCAGGTTCTTTCTGGTGCCAAAAAAGACGGGGGACTTGAGACCGATTCTCGACCTTTCACTCTTGAACCTGTCAGTAACCAAAGAAAAATTCCGCATGGTCACCCTTCAATCCATTTTCCCCCTTTTGCCGGAGAGAGACTGGATGAGCTCAATAGACCTCAAGGATGGCGTACTACCACATTTTAATGGACAGATGATCCAGAAGGTTTCTCCGCTTCCGGCTGGGAGCCAGTCACTATCAGTTCAGGGTCCTTCCCTTTGGTCTCACCACAGCCCCCAGGGTGTTTACCAAAGTGTTAGCAGTGATAGTGGCCCACCTGAGACTCCAGGGAATGCAGGTCTTCCCGTACCTGGACGACTGGCTCCTGTCCGCCCCAACAAGGCATCTAATCTGCGCAGCCAGAAATCACCTTCTCCGGCTAGCTCCCCATCTAGGCATTACGATCAACCTGGATAAATCCTCCCTTGCTCCAACACAAGTGATAGATTTCATAGGGGCCAAACTAGATACGAGAAGTCTGCGAGTGTTCCTCACTTCGGAGCGACTTCAAAACCTGAGACTTCATGTGCGGGCCATCCTCCAATTAAAAGCCCTACTGGCGGAATTGGTCCTGAGGGCGCTAGGCTCCATAGCAGCAGCAATAACTCTTCTTCCATACGCTCGTCTGAATATGAGGGTGCTACAGTGGACCCTTTTAGTCCAATGGTCCTTTCAGTTTCTCCCCCTCGGCCATCCTATCCACTCAGCAGGGCTTGCAGGAGGGCCCTCTTATATTGGCTCCAGTCCCCGGACCTTCATACGGGACGACCCTTCTGCACACCACCTCCCCTCGCCACGGTGACCACGGATGCCTCTCGCCTCGGGTGGGGGGGCATTGCTCAGGCAGAACGGTCCAAGGCACGTGGAACGACACAGAGACCTCCTTGCATATCAACGTTCTGGAGATGAGGGTGGTGCTGTTGGCGTTGCAAGCACTTCAGAACCTTCTCCCCGTAGGAACTATTGCGATACAGACGAACAACATGTCAGTTGTGTGGTACATCAACAAACGGGGGAACCAGGTCCTACCCTCTCTGTCGAGAGGCCATGAGGGTGTGGGAATGGGCGATCTCCACCAACCGCTTCCTTATCGCAATGCACATTCCGGGACAGTCCAGCATTCTGGCGGACAAGCTCAGCCGCACTATTCTTTCCCCTTACGAGTGGTCTCTCAATTCCCAGGTAGCAAAGCGGATTTTTGCCGAATGGGGGCAACCCTGCTGCGATATTTTTGCCACTCTCTCAAACATGAAATGCTCCAGCTTCTTCGCTCTGATTCCCCCCCCCCTCGGGGAAGCCCCGAGAGCCGCTCTAGTGCATGCTTGGCCTCCCGGTCTACTTTATGCCTATCCTCCTCTACCCATGATGCTGAAACTGATACAGAAAGCTTCTCGGTTGGGGAGCAGAATGATCCTCATTGCCCCATTCTGGCCTCGTCAAACTTGGTTCTCTTACCTGTGGTTTCCTCTGGTGAATCCTCCCTGGATTCTGGATCCCATTCCGGATCTAATATCCCATCCCTTAGGCCTACCGACCCCTAATTTGGACAACCTGAAGCTGACAGCTTGGCTGCTCCAGTTCCACTCTTAGTCAGGACTTCCGGCATCTCTTCACCAGTTAAAGCCATCTTGGTGGCAGCACATAAACCTTCCACTAGAAAAGTCTATCGCAGTAAATGGAAGTGTTTTTCCATCTGGCCGGAACACCATAACATAGATCCCTTCACGGCTTCGTTGCCGTCCGTCTTGGATTTCCTCACCGAACTTTTTCAATGGGGAGCTAGCTGTTCTACGGTCAAGGTTCAATTGGCAGCCATTTCTCATTACCATGTGGGACATGTCAGGTCCCTTGATGACTTCGAAATTATGTAAAACCTTCCTCAAGGGTACCTTCCTGCTCAGGCCTCTTGTTAAAAAAGCTGTACCCCCTTGGGATCTATCATTAGTCCTTCATGCCTTGACTGCCCCTCACTTTGAACCAGCTGCCTCGGCCGAACTTAAATATCTTGTCGCCATCACTTCAGCGAAAAGAGTTTCCGAACTTCTGGCCCTTTGTGTGAAACCTCCCTACTTGATTTTTCATCAGGAGAGAGTGTACCTCAGGACCAATCCCTCCTTTCTTCCTAAGGTGGCCTCAGAAACCAATATCAATCAGTCCATTAACCTGCCAGTTTTCTTCCCTAAGTACCAGAATAAAGGAGAATACAAGCTGCATTCCTTATACGTGCACAGACAACTGCGCTTCTACATTCATAGGACTGCTGGTCACAGACAATCCGATCAGTTGTTCATTTTCTTTGCCAAATTCAATCTGGGTAAAGCTATTTCTAAGGTCACCTTATCACTATGGATTTCACAGTGTATTCTTCTGGCCTATGAAATTTCGGGGAGGCCTGCACCTCAGGGAGTACGGGCGCATTCTACTCGCTCCATATCTACTTCTGCTGCCTTTAGATCTAGAGTATCTTTGGATGATATTTGCTCTGCAGCCACTTGGGCCTCATCTCATACATTTATCAGCCATTATAAGCTGGACTTTATTTCCAGAGGGAGAGCATCCTTTGGCTCCGCAGTGTTCCGGAACATCCTTCCATGATGGCCGCCCAAGATTCAAGTAGCTGGGGACTCTGTCCCAAAGGTTGCTGACAAATGAAGTCCCTACTTCAGATTAAGAAGTTATGTACTCACCATAACGTTCCATCTGAGTAGGTGACTTCATTTGTCTGCAACCATCCCCTGGCCTTCAGAAGTCTATTCTTGAATGTCCTTTCTTGGTCCCTTTCGGGACACTTTTGGTCTGAGATTTGGTATAAGGGCAAACTTGATCTGAGGTCAATCAGGGTTGGCAGGGGATTATGGGTAAGGGGAGGAGCTAGGAGCTTGGATCCATAACCTGTAAAATAAGTTGCCGGCTCGCATCCAAGACCCAAAGGTTGCAGACAAATGAAGCCACCTACTCCGATGGAATGATGTCCTTCAAGAATGCAACTGCAGTCCTGACATATGGGTTGTCCTGCCTCAGGCAGCCCCTCGGTCGGCCGGATTCCAAAGTCTGGGTCCGGCGTCGGCTGTTGTTGCCTCTTCCCTGACGTCAGAGCGGCTGGGGCATAAAATCATCAGCCGACGCCATCTTCTCCAGTCTTTCTTGCCGCGCAGTGCCCGAAGCAGAAGCAGTTCGCAAGTGCCGGTCGGCCAGATCCTGTGCTTTCAGTTACCAAAGTCATCAAAAAGCTAAGTACCCCGTTGGGGAACCTTTTCTTGCCTCAGCTGATGTCAGATAAAACTGCAAAAGTTAATAATTGTTTGTCTTGTGGTAAACAAATACCTCATAAGGATTTCCATTCTTACTGCCTTCTCTGCCTGGGCCCAGACCACGACGTCTCGGCCTGTGCTGCCTGTGCTTGCTTCAATAAGCGCACACTTAGGCGCCGGGCAGAATTTACTGAAGACTTTTTTGGGGAAAATTACTCCTATATCATGCCGTCGGAGCTTCCGACAGCACGTTCAAAAAGCGGAAGGACCGGGACCGACCTTCGCGGCCCGCGACTTCCACCGACACCACGCCTAAGCCTACCGCGAGTGTATCGGTCTCTTCGGAGGTGGTAATTCAACCACTCCAGGTCGACGACACCGTTTTACCGCACACTACGGTCCCGGAGGCTTCCTCGGTGCCGGTTGTTGTTTTTCCTCCTGAAACCGAAGCCCAAGATTTGCCTGACACCATACCGGTGGACAAAGTTACTCCAGCACGTGGGACAGCTAGGCCTCCTGTGCCTATGTCCATCAAGGCCTACACACGTGCCAAGGCTGCCAGCCAGGCTAAGTCTGACCCTCCTAAACCTTTTTCACAGACTCCCACTTCGGATAAACAGAACATGACTTTAGCTGCAGATCTAATTTCTTTAATCAGGGGCTCTCAGGCTCATCCAGACAGAGGTTCTCAGCCGCCTTCAGACAAAAGGCCTAGGGTTGAGCAGAGAGATACCCTTTCCTCAGATGAAGCCTCTGGTGAGTCAGGCCTTTCAGATTCCCAGGAAGAACTCTTCCTGGCCTACGAGGATTCTGATACAGATGAATCCATTCCCTCTGCCTCTCCTCCTGAGGATGTTTCTTTCGGGGAAATTCTCTACTCCATGAGAGAGCATTTTCAGTGGCAGGGCCAGGATTTCTCCGACTCCAGGAAAAGGCTTCAGACCTTCCTTAAGTTACCCCAGCACAGGCCTTTAGCTATTCCCCCAGTGTTAGATGTATTGGATGATGTGTTCTCAGACTCCAGTACTTCTCCTGATTCTCTCCCTCTTGCTCCTGTCAAGCCAAACAGATATTACAGGGTTCCTGAAACTCATAAGCATCTTTTTAAGGCCCACTCTGTTGATCTAGAAACTATTTCTCAGGGGCCCAAAGGAGTGGCCACTTCCACGACCAAGAATCCTTTGCCCGCAGACAGGGAATCTAGGTCCCTGGAGAGGTGGGGTAAGAAAGTTTATACCTCTACCACCCTTGCCATGAGGGCTCTTAACTGTCTTTTTCATATGTTTCAATATCAAGATTTTCTGATGGATGATTTGCAGAAAAAGTTAGCCTCTCCTGAGCCTTTAGATAGAAAGGCTTTGCAGGGTTTGGTTCATAATACTCAGCAGGTTAGCAATCATTTTCTTCAGTGTGGTTATGATGCATTGGAAGCTTCATGTAGGGCAGCTATGACAGGGGCCGTCATACGTAGACATGCTTGGTTGAAAGAACAGTCATTGCCACATCATGTTAAAGTAAAGCTTCTAGATACACCTCTGGAAAAAGACAAGCTATTTGGTGCTAATGCACAGGGTGTGTTGAAATCAATTGAGGAAAAGGCTAAATCAGGGCAAACAGTCAAAGATTTCCTCCAGGTTCAGCCACCAAGGTTCAGCAGGTATTGGCCTTCGAAGAATTGGTCCTTTCCAGACACTGACAAGTTTCAAAGGGGAAAAAGCAGGCGTGCCCGAGGTAGAGGGCAATACCGAGGCTCCTACAGGGGCCGCCAATGGCAACCAACTACTCAGAGAAGTGGCACAGGGACTCCCACTGCTCCATAGGGACAATCACAATGACTTGACTTTAACACCACCGACCAAGGCTCAAAGAGAAGCTCCTTTAGGCGGAAAGTTATCCTTATTTTCAAAACATTGGCACGTTTTTACAAAGAACGGATGGATTTTGAACATAATAGACAAAGGTTACAGGTTCCACTTCCATACCTTACCAACAAGTCAAGGCATGCCAAACCTGCCACACAATCAAAGGGCAGAGGCACTCATACAAGTTTCAAAGCTGCTACAAATCAAAGCAATAGAAAAGGTTCCTCCTCAGGAACAAGGCCAGGGATTCTACTCAAGACTGTTCCTTGTTCCAAGAAAAGAAAAGCAATGGAGACCTATACTGGACTTGTCCGCTCTAAACACCTTTCTCATTGTGCCAAAATTCAAAATGCTGACATTACAGCAACTTCTTCCCATGCTGGGCAAGGGGTCTTGGCTGGTTACTCTGGACCTCAAGGAGGCATACCTGCATGTCCCAATCAGACACAGTTGCAGAAGATACCTCAGATCTCTTGCAGGGTCAGAGCATTATCAATTCTCAGCATTGCCGTTTGGCTTATCTACTGCGTCCAGAGTATTCACGAAATGCCTGGCATCAGTAATTGCACATTGCAGAATACAGGGGATACAAATTTACCCTTACCTGGATGACTGCCTTATACAAGCGGACAGCAAACAAGCCTTGATAAGAAACTTGGACTATGTCATACACTTACTACAGGCTTTGGGATACACAGTCAACATTCAAAAATCAAGACTACTGCCATCCCAACAAATAATTTTTCTAGGAGCCAAACTGGACACAAACTCACAAATGGCTTTCCTCACGGAAGAAAAACAAGAACAATTACCAGATTACTACAAAAGCCTAGCAAAGCTCACCCAGATGACTGAAAGGAAAATCCTGCAGGCCCTGGGTTTCATGGCATCTTGCATTCTTCTGATTCCACTGGCAAGACTACACATGAGAAAACTACAATGGTACCTAAAAAGTTTATGGTCTCAACACAACCACAACTTAGAAGAAATTATACCACTCATTCCATGTCTTCAAAAGGAATTTTTGTGGTGGGCACTAGCAAGTCAATTAAACAAAGGCATGTCTTTCAACAAACCTCAAGCAAGTCAAACCATTACAACAGACGCCTCAGATCATGGATGGGGGGCGCACATGGAAGGCAGATGCATGCAAGGGCAATGGGCTCCCCGGGATATGCATCTGGACATAAATCAAAAAGAGATGTTGGCAGTGATTCATGCAATCGAGGCCTTCGGAAAATTTCTTCAGCAAGGTCATCTGCTAATAAAGACAGACAACACCACTGTCATGTGGTACATAAACAAACAGGGAGGCACTCATTCTTACCCCCCTCTGCAGACTAACAATGTTCCAGGCAAGGACAATGTTCTGGCGGGCAGTCTAAGCAGAAACATTTTGGACCCGCACGAATGGATGCTGCATCCAGACATTTTTTCGCAAATAACTCATGCGTGGGGAAGGCCAGACATAGATCTCTTTGCCTCTCACCTCAATCATCATCTGAAGAAGTTCTGTTCGAGGACACACCATCCTCAAGCCTGGAGAATGGATGCTCTCCCCTTCAGCTGGAATTCTCTGACAATCTACGCATTCCCACCTCTACCATTAATGACCAAGGTGTTACTGAAGATCAAAGCAGAGCAACCGAAAGGTATTTTGATAGCTCCAGACTGGCCAAGGCAGCACTGGTATCCATTACTAAGGAGCATATCTCGCACCAAGCCGTGGCCCCTGCCTCAATGGCCTCTGCTACTAACTCAGCACAATTACAGGACTGTTCATCCCAACCTGCAAACATTGCAGCTGACAGCTTGGAGGGTTCCATGACTTCTACCCATATCTCTCTCTCCAAAAAAGTTCAAGAGATCCTACTGGAAACACGCAGACCTTCCACCAGAAAAACTTATTCAGCCAAATGGAAGAGATTCATCACCTGGAATGCCAACAAGGGTCAGGATGTATCAGTAATAAACATGCCACAAATACTAGAATACTTGGCAGAAATGCTTCATAGTGGCCTTTCATATTGTTCCATAAAAATACACGCTTTAGCAATCTCAGCAAAATACAACTGTGATCCACCTGTGTTTTCACATCCTTTGCTAAGACAGTTTCTAAGAGGGATAAAGAATATCAAACCTCCCAGGAAACCACCAGTGCCTGCGTGGGACCTCAATTTCGTCTTGGAAAAATTAACTCTTACTCCTTTTGAGCAAGCAGCATCTTCAGAGATGCAATTTCTCTCCTGGAAAACAGTTTTCCTGTTGGCAGTTACCTCAGCAAGAAGAGTCTCGGAGATGCAGGCCCTCATGGCAGTACCTCCATTCCTCATTTTTCATCAGGACAGAGTTTTTTTAAGAACCAATCCTTCATTCATGCCAAAAGTGATATTCAGGATGTCTCTAAATCAAGCAATTCACCTGCCTACTTTCTTTCCCAATCCTCAAAATAAAGGAGAAAAGCTGCTGCACACTTTGGACATACACAGACTATTACGCTACTACTTGGACAGAACAAAGGCCAACAGAAAGTCTGACCAACTATTTGTAGCTTACGCTGCTGGAGTGCAAGGAAAGGCAATTTCCAAAATGGATTGGACACTGCATCAGATTCTGTTATTCTTTCCATGGAAAAGGTGTGCCAGCCGATATCAGGCCACACTCCACCAGAGCTATAGCCACCTCCACAGCCTTTCTAAGAGGGGTGGCTACAAAGGACATTCTAAAAGCTGCTACATGGAGCTCCGTGCATACATTTTCCAAACACTACAACCTGCCTTTATACTCCAGATCCCAAGCAGGCTTTGCTTCGGCAGTCCTGCAGGGTTTTTTAGCTACACCATCTTTTTCTTGGATCCTACCACCCCCAGCTTGGCTATGGTATTCTACTCATGTCAGGACTGCAGTTGCATTCTTGAAGGACATAGTACAGTTTTGTACCTACCATAAATGTAGATGTCCGATAGATATGCAACTGCAGTCAGGTTTACCCTCCCTCCTACCCCTCAGTAATTTACCTTTTTGGGTCCACTACCCCTTTTCCAACTTAGCTGGGGATATCTTTTATGGTGTATCTGTTTATTACTATTATGCATGTCTGGAATTTTATGCATTCTCTAAATTTAGCCTTCCTTGGAGGGCACCTGGCATCTGGGGCAAGAAACACTGAAGAAGATGGCGTCGGCTGATGATTTTATGCCCCAGCCGCTCTGACGTCAGGGAAGAGGCGACAACAGCCGACGCCGGACCCAGACTTTGGAATCCGGCTGACCGAGGGGCTGCCTGAGGCAGGACAACCCATATGTCAGGACTGCAGTTACATATCTATCGGACATCTACATTTATGGTAGGTACAAAACTTACTTTATGGTGAGTACATAACTTCTTATTCAGCCATACTGGATCTGGTCCTCACTAACATGGGAGAGTGCTGCACACCCCCTCCTGTAATGTCTTCCCTGGTAAGGTCAGACCACAAAATGGTCTCCTTTGAAGTAAAAATAAAACCTGGACCCTCCGCTATACCTGGAATATTCATAAACTACACTAAGGCTGACCTCTTGCTATTAAGTGATAACCTGGTAAACTTTCAAGCCCCCAAAAACCCTGAGAACACTGCTGCCTATGCAGAACTGTTCACAGAAACCCTGTACAAGCATGTTACTAGCTGCATAGAGGCAGCTGTACCCACCAGGAAGAAGTACAGAACTAACTCAAAAAAAAAAAAAAAAAAAAAAGCTGCTCTAGTGGAATCACAAATTCAATAGGTTGCTTAACAGAAGGAAGAAAATCATGGCAAAAAGTAGGAGATGCAGTACCCAGCAGGAAAAAATCATGATCATCCAACTAAACAAACATCTCAGAGGACAAATAAAGACTATCAAAGCCAAATTTGTGGGTGAATATGGCTTCCAAGGCCAAGGAAAACCACAAGGCATTATTTAGCTATGTCCGCAACTTCAAAGCCAGTACAAAGTTGTGTGGAGAGCTCATTGTAAATGGAGCCACCTATACTGAGCCAGAAGATATAGCAAACCTACTGGCCAATAAATTCAGCTCCAACTTTACCCCTCTCTCCCTCTCCTCAACCTTCCCTCAGGGAATACCATCAAATATTACTCCCCCTGCTATCACTAGGGAACAGGTCCTTAATGCTCTCTGTAAGGCCAAGAACACTGCATCAATGGGCCCAGACAATATCTCAGGATGCCTTTTAAATATCAGGGCCTCTGTAATTGCTGTTTAACTGTAGCTTCCAAACAGGCTTCATGCCTCATGAATGGAGAACAGCAACAGCCATCACTTTGCACAAAGGTGGGCCAGCTACAGACCCTGGAAACTACAGACCCATAGGTCTCACTAGTCTTGTATATAAAGCCATGGAAAGTATTATAATTGAAACGATCAGTAGTGATATAGTAAACCTCCACACACTGGACCCAGCCCAGTTTGGTTTCATCAAGGGCAGATCATGCCTACTCAACCTGGTGGACTTTGAGAAGGTCAGCAAAGCAATGGATCACAGCATAATGGTTCACACTGCCTAACTTTACCTGGCATTTGACACAGTACCCCACTTGAGCATTTTTGACAAACTCAAGAGGTTAGGTACAAACTCTTATGTCATCTTTTGGAGAGCCAGCTAGCTCACTGACAGGATCCAGGAAGTTAAAACTAGGGAGTCCACCTCTACAAAGAGGCTAGTCAGAAGCAGAGTCCCTCAGGGATCAGTCCTTGGACCGCTCCTTTTGGGCATTTACTTCTCTGAAGTAAAGGCCAATGCCAGTGGTCTCTAGCTGACTAAATTTGCATATGATTGCAAATTAGGAGCTACCATTGAGTTCCACACTGACACAAACGTTATCCATGTGGGGCTAACAGTCAAACAACTGGTGTCAGAGCCATGGATTAAAAGGAAATGCCAAGAAATGCATAATAGTATCCTTTGGGAAGTCATCCACCCCTGGTAACTATCATATCGAGAACACACCCCTTAGAGCTGACCCAGTAGTCAGGGACTTAAACACACACACACAGTAATCTGGCATTTGACCATCACATGTCTACAGTTGTGAGGAAATCATTCTTTGTTGCCCATCTTATTAACAAAGGTATGGCATCTAAGTCCCATGAAGTGATTGTTCCACTGTATTCGGCATTCATCAGACCTGTGATTGAGTACAGTGCCCCCTTTAGTACATGCCTAACCAGGCATATCCAATAACTGGAACATCCACAGAGGTTCCTCACTAAAAGAATACAGGACTTAAATGAAATGTGCTGTGAAGACCCCCTAAGGCTTTATCCCTATATTCTCTCTCCTACAGGCTTTTGATGGAAGATCTATGCCTGACATACAGGGTATTGTCAGACCCTCCACTCTAAAGGACCTCCTGCTTATCCACAAAACAAACAGCATCATAATTAACCATTCTAAAGACTTAAACCTTGCCAGTGATATAAATAAGACCTGCTGGAGAGACAGTTATGTATCCCAGAGATTTCCCCATTTCTGGAACAGGCTCCCCATCCATGTGAAGCAGAGTTCCTTCCTAACCCAATTCAAGTGCAACCTGGACATTTGGATGGGGAACAGGAAATTCATCCCTGGTTTGGCATCTATGTCTCTAATGGACACAACCTGTAAATGATTAATCTCCCTGGCCCTAGCTTGTAACTGTTTCTTCTCCCAAGTCCCTGCTTCCACTTGTCATGGGTATCAGAACTTGTCAGGGATTTGGGATGTATGGCTAGGCTTAAAAAGGCCATTGTGGTTGTTAGTCTAGTAAACACCTATGAACCTGTACCCATATTTTTGGGGACAAGATAAACTGAAGCACTTAGGAGTTTGAATTAAAAGGGATTCTGTTATGGCAGCTAAAGGTATGTGGGAATAGACTAAAAAGATAATACAAAAACTGAAAAATTGGAAGCTCTGTTTTATGTGTGTGAAAATGTTTAGTCCCTATAGTTTCATACATGGGTCAGTCCTATTTTTTATCAACCAGAGGAGAAGTTGTGGTTAACAATTAATAAAGAGTGGAAGTATTTTATCTGGGAGGGGAAGAAGGCAAGAGTCAAGTGCAATTAACTGATCCTTCCAAAAGAAGAAGGTTGTTTTGGGATTATTGGATTTGAAGGGGCATTTCAGAGCTTCACAGTTAAGGTGGCAGTGAATAACAAAAGCAGAAAGCTGTAATTCAAAGTGGAAAGGGATGGTGATGAATTGAGGGAAGCTCGAGATACAAGGAGAGACTCTGGTTTTGGTTGCAGATCCCCAAGGAGAATTACAATATCCATACAGAATAAAGTAACAAAAAAGTATTGAACTAAGCTAACACTGGGATGGAGAAAGGAGATTGTGCTGATAGGGGTGACTGCAATTAGGGGTACAGAGCATAGGCAAGACAGGGCTGGAATTTAATGCAGAAAACTGGCAAAAGAACCAAGTTATTGGGAGCAAATAATTAGGGATAAGTAATAGAATGGGAAGAGACCACAAGTTCATTTGGACTGCAGGCTATTGATTGCCTTTCCTATCTGGGATTGATATCAGAGTATAGACATAGCGAAAAAAATAGGGGGATGCTAGGCGAAAGAGCAGCAGTGGTAGAGTTTTTAGTAGACTCTAGACTAGAATCTGTTGTTAAAAAGGGGATAATTAGGGCATATAAAATATTGCATGAGAACTAAAGGAATCAATCATAGGAGGTCAGAAAGGATTGAGAAGAAAAGTTGGATAAGCAATTCACAAAGAAACTGTGGCTCCCATATTTGCAACAAAGTCTAGACAATATGAAATCTTTGTTTGGAGGTGTATTCATTGGTGTCTTTATACTCCAAGCAGACTCCAAAGAATTTTTTCTTGGGTAGATTGCCAATGTTGGAGGTGTGACGGGTAAGAAAGAGGTAATTGGGAATATAGTTTTTGGGAGTGTAAAGAGTTAGCAGACTTTAAAATTTTCCTGTAGACTACTATATCAGAAATACTGGGTGAGCAAATTGGTATAACTAAGGAAATTATTTTTTTTGAGCTGTGATACAGAATCAAAATTGCCTAGACATAGTAAGTCCTTGCTGAGTTTAATTCTTGTGGTTGCCAAAAAAACAATGACTAGAAAATGGAAATCTAAGTCTAAACCAACAGTACTAGTAGTAGCGAATATAGGAAGAGAGGTAAAACAAATGGAAGTGATATCTTTAGAAAGGGTAGGAGCAAATTACATAGAAAAAACTGAAATTGTGGGAACAATATATGCAGAATAATGTTTTGGAGGAGGAATGAGGTTTAAAAGAAGGCATGAATTGAATGAACTTTTTAATGTTTGACAATGTCTGGATAGATTATAAGTGATGTATAATGTTTATAGCTGAAAATATGTCAATATGGTTTGTATTCTGTAAATGCATGAATGCCTATGTCATAACTGATAATTTAATAAAAATGTTTCTTGTATAAAAGAAAAGTGAGAGCTGTCTATTTCTAGCTGCAGTGGTTTGGAAATTGCTCTCCTTAAGGCAGTGGATAGAGTGCATCCCTGTTTTGTCACTGCCGCTCCATACTGCTTTCCCTTGGATCATTCCAATAAATTCATCTTGGTAGTCCCTCACAACACTGCTATCTCATATATTTTTACTGCATATATATATATATCAACAACAAATGAATATCAGCATCAAACCAAATTCAATTACTTTGTTGTCTTTCCTGATATGATATTTGAAGCAAATTTAATACAAATAGTGTACACTCCTCTCATTTCAGCTGCCCATTCACAATTTTTTTCCAGCTTTGTGATACAGAGCTGTGCACTTTGCGATCCCTTTTCAAGGTCACCAGTACTTGTAGGTCTTCACTCTTGCTTTATCTTTCCTGATATTTTCTTTCATCTGCATTCAGTACATGCAGTACATTGTGAAATTACTTCTAAAACTCCTTTATTTGTAGTCAGTATAATTGCCTCACAAAATGTATCCATTTCTATGGCATTAACACCCTCCATGATATTGGCTATTATCACATTGTCACTACATTCAGGAGTTTTCTACTTGACCCTGAAACAGATTAGCATTAGCACCACTAAGCAGTACAGCAACATGGAGAATAAGGTGAGTATAAATTTATAGGTTTCTCTGCTATTTTGAGAGTGGCAAAATGGTGATTCTGAGGATGCAGGCTGGGCTCCTGATTGATTTTACTTCAGGCTGTCTCAAGTTATTGGTGAATGAGTCAGCCTGCATGAAGTTGATGGGAAAAGGAAAAAAGTGTTTCTGTTTTTTAATTAAATAACTTTTCTGTTAAGTAATATCTGCTACTTTGCTCCCTTGTGGATTGACTTGGTTTATTTTGTTTGGTGGTTCTGCCAACTAGCTTGTGGAGACAGTGTGATTGAATGCATTTTAACCATTTAATGTTATGTTGTATACGTGTGTGCATGCAGGTATGTGTGTTTGTTGCAGTGGACTGCACTGCATACTTCTGAAAGCCACAAGGTAAACTGTATTACTATGGTTATTTATTTATTTGATCACAGTCTGTAGTGGGGGCAGCTGTGTGTGTGTGTGGGTGTGTATATGCTGTAATGCTTTACACTGTATGCATCTGACAGCAGTGAGTTGAAATACAGTATTCTTGCATATTTTGTTTATTCACTTGATCATAGTCAGGTATTTGAGGAGAACACAGTCAGTAAAATAGTTCTGATTGGGGAAACTTCTGTTTATATGTGTGTGTTGTGTGTGTGTGTGGGGGGGGGGAGTTGTATTAATTTCTGCTGTATGTGACTGTCAGCAGTGAGCTGAGGTATATTACTCTGTGGCTATGTATTTATTCATATTTTTTTTTTACTCAAATAATTTTATTATTTTCCAACAATATAATATTGAGTTTTTACAAATCCAAAAAGAATAAACTCATAATAAACTATTTACAATATATACAAATTGCCTACAATAAGGAAACAATCTGTTGTGAGAATTTAGTTACACAAAGTTAGAGAAAGTCTTGTGTTCTCATTTAAACAGAATTGTATCTGAATTACGAGTCTCGATGAGAGAAAGTACTTTGACCCAAGGATTGTTAGTCCAGTTCTTAGGAAATATTCTTAGTTCCTTAGTTTTTATTTCCAATAGCGCAGTTTCTTTCAGCAGAGGTAAGAAGTCTTCTATAGTTGGAATAGAGGAGGATTTCCACTTACTTGTGATGCATTTCCTGGCAACCGCTAGCATGGTCCAAAGAAGATATAGAACTTTATTGTTCATTACAATATTTTCATTTACATTCAACAGAATTAATGACTTTGATAAACTAAATGAATCTATATAAATGGCTTGAAGAAAATTACTAATCTCTTCCCAAAATTTCTTAATGTAAATACAATAAAAAAAAGATGCATGACCAATCAGCTTTACAACTTAATGAACATCTCCAACATATTACTTCTTTGGAAAAGCTAAATTTATCATTTTTATTAGGAGAGTAAAAAGCTCTATGCAGAAATTTCCAAGTGAAAATTTTCCAAATTTGTAAATTAAAGGTTAATTTAATAAAATACAAGAGATTAGATTTATTTTCAACAGATACATTTAATGAAAGCTCTCTACTGATAAAATTCCGATAATTTTGATTGGGGCTAGCCTTATAATTAGTTATAATTTTGATGTTACGTTTGTCCAATCAAATCCATTATATAAAGCTTCATGCATAAAAATATGAGTTTAGGGATAGATTTAAAGGAGGAATTATCAATTATTCTTCATAAATCTTGGGCATAGGGTTGCAAGCTGTTGAAGTAGCCAATCAGAGCTTGATAGATCATATAAACTTTTTAACTGTTGTACATCCAAAACCAACAAATTTTTTATACAGTGGTACCAACAAGTAAAGTTTTTAGTTTCCCAAGTGTTGTGTATTTATATGAATTTTATTTAAAAAGTTTCTGGTAGGTCTTAAGGGGAATAATAATTCTAGCCATCATTTTATATCAGCATTATTATTAATAAAACTTCTAAATATATTGTAAATATAGTTTGTATACTTTAGATTAGTAGGTTTAGAAGAATTATATTGTATGTTGACAGTAAGGATATGCCAAAGTTTATTATTTTGTTTGTTTAGTTGCAGATTTTTAGTTAATTTATTTTCATTTAGGAAGATAATGGTGTGTAAAGACTTCCATGCTGAAGTAAAGTTTGGGTCAATCCAATTTATGAATGTTTTAAAAAATGGATGCTTTAATGTAAGAATCTATGTCTGGAAAATTAATACCGCCCAATTCCCAAGGTCTTGTATGGTTTGGAAAGGCTATTCTATTTCTTTTTGGGAACCAAAGAAACTTTATAAGAATTTTATGTATTTCTTTTAGAAAACTTTTATTGGGAATCATAAGAATAGCTTGCACAATATAGTTTATTTTTGCGAGAAGAACCATCTTAATTAGTTGCAACCTATCTTCAGATTTTAAGAATAATTTATTCAATTTTTCAGTGTGTTTTTAAAGTTTTCACAATACTGTTATAATTTATTTGTAATGTTAAATCCATATTTTCACATAGTACTATCCCTAAATAATTTATAGAGGAAGCCTGATTTCCAGTTAATTGATTTATGTTTAAGTGAGTATCATCTTTTTTATTTAATAACATGAAATTGGACTTTGTTTTGCTAACATTTAGACTTGAAATATGATAAAAGGTAACAATTTGCACGTCTAACTCTTGTAAAGATTAATCTGAGTTGATTAGAGTAAGTAGAATGTCGTCTGCAAAGAGCATTATTTTAGAATTAAATTGACCATAAATGCCAATACCTTTAATTTTAGGATTATGATGAATTATAGAAAGAAAAATATTGTATTGCTAGTGTGAATAAGATTGGGGACATAGGGCAACCCTGCTTTGTACCTTAAGTAATTTCAGTGGCATCTGAAGTAAGTGGACCCAATTTTATATAGGCAATACTGTTTTTATAAATATTTTTGGTTAATGATATGAATTGTGTAGGAAACTTATAGATTTCTAAAACATTTAAAAGGTAATCCCATTTTAGTGAGTCAAAGGCTTTTTCAGTGTCAAGAGTAACTATAAGGGCTTTTTGATTGTCTCTATTTAGAATGTCAGTAATAGTTGATATTCTTCGGATGTTATCATGGGTATGTCTGTTTATAAATAAAGAGTGTTTGATCATCACTAATAACATGTATTAGAGATTTCTTTAATTCTATTGACCAGAATATACATGAACATTTTGTAACCATCATTAAGTAGCGAAATTGGCCTGTAATGAACTACATTGTTTGTTTAGGATCTTTATTTTTTTGATAAGGGTTATGAGTGAATATCTCCATGAAAGGGTAATTGTATTTTGCATGTGATTTCATTCAGAGCTTTATGTAATATTGAGATTGCGAAGATAGGAAATAATTTATATATTTCAATAATAATTCCATCAATTATAGGAGCTTTGTTGTTTTTGCTTTCTTTAATGTTTTCAGTAAGTTCTTTAGAAGAAATTTATTTTTGGATATCTAAATTAGTTTTTCTGGAATTTGTTTTATTTTGGATAAATCCATTTCTAATTTTGGAATATTATGAGGCAATCATTATTTCTAAAATGTTCTGCAAAATGAAATTTAAAGGCATCTAAGATGTCGCTGACATCAGATACTTTTTTATTATTTTCTCCTTCATGAATGATGATTATAATATTTTCAGAGTGTTGTCCTTTTATTCTTGTCACAGGGTCCAAGGCCAAATAATCCAACAGCAGGCAATAAAAATCAAATTTCTTTTAATTCCAAAAACAGCACACATAGTCTGTTCTAAATAGAACAGCAACACAGATAAGCCCCAAAAACAGCACACGTAGTCTGTTCTAAATAGAACAGCAACACAGATAAGCCAAGCGCTTTCACCCAGTATATTACTAGGCTTTCTCAAGGCAACAAACAGAGCTATCCATTACACATCAGTTTTAAATAACTAGTACAATTAAATGGTAACTCCACCCATCAATTAGAAGTTAATACCTTTGATGGTGTTGTGTTAAAAACATAGTACAAAGAGAAACAGTTTCTCAAGTTGAATATATACGTTTGTGTAAGAAATACTTCTTAATATAGTCAATAATGGTAATAATACCCTGCAAAGTGCCTTGTCAGTGCAAAATTCATAAAAGTACATCATAAATTAAAAAAATTAAAATTTAAAATGATTAATTATTGTTACAAGTTGGAATTAAAATTAAATCACATTTCTTATTCCAAAAACTAAAATAGATAGATAAATGATAAATAAATCAAACTTTTTACAGTGACATTGAAAAAAATAGGGAGCTTTCTGACTAATGTCACAACACTACCTAATAACAACAACAACAAGAAGAACAACAAGAAGGTGAAAGAAGAACAAGTGAACCTATACAAAATTAAACTAATTAGTCACATATTATAACCGTGCTGTTCTCATTTTTAGAATGCTGTTAATATTTAAGCCCTCATTCATTCCATGAGGGGTGCAGGCATCCAATTTCAACTGCCAGATCAGTTCTCGAGTCTCCAATTTGGCCTCCCAGTTGCCCCCTCGTGGGTCTGGCACCACCTGCTCCAACACCAAAAATTTAAGGTTCATGCCTTCACATATCTGGGAGTGTTTGTAAAAGGCATTGGTGTCCTTACATTTAGTGATATCGTATTGGTGCTCGTATACGCTTCTCCTAAGCTGTCTCTCGGTTTTACCAATGTAAAACCCAGAACAGAAAGTACAAATACCCAGGTACACCACCCCTTTAGTTGCTCAGTTAAAATGTTGATGAAACTTGTACGTAAACCTTCTTGAGGGAATTGTGATGGTGTCTTGGTCATACTAATCTACTAATGTTGATCTTAAACAATTTTTTCCCCTGATGCCTAGCTTTATCAGAAAAAGAGGTAGAAATTTGAAAGATCTGTTTGAGGGGAGAAAAAATATGGGTTATGACATAAACAATCAGAGGCCTGGCACTTTAAAATGCGGTCAATGTAAACAATGTCAATATATGCTTGACCAAGACACCATCACAATTCCCTTAAAAAGGTTTAAGTACAAGTTTCATCAACATTTTAACTGTGCAACTAAAGGGGTGGTGTACCTGGGTATTTGTACTTTCTGTTCTGGGTTTTACGTTGGTAAAACCGAGAGACAGCTTAGGAGACGGGTATACGAGCACCAATACGATATCACTAAATGTAAGGACACCAATGCCTTTTACAAACACTCCCAGATATGTGAAGGCATGAACCTTAAATTTTTGGTGTTGGAGCAGGTGGTGCCAGACCCACGAGGGGGCAGCTGGGAGGCCAAATTGGAGACTCGAGAACTGATCTGGCAGTTGAAATTGGATGCCTGCACCCCTCCTGGAATGAATGAGGGCTTAAATATTAACAGCATTCTAAAAATGAGAAGAGCACGGTTATAATATGTGACTATTTAGTTTAATTTTGTATAGGTTCACTTGTTCTTCTTTCACCTTCTTGTTGTTATTGTTATTAGGTAGTGTTGTGACATTAGTCAGAAAGCTCCCTATTTTTTACAATGTCACTGTAAAAAGTTTGATTTATTTATCATTTATCTATCTATTTTAGTTTTTGGAATAAGAAATGTGATTTAATTTTAAATCCAACTTGTAACAATAATAAATCATTTTAAATGTAAAAAATTTTTTTAATTTATGATGTACTTTTATGAATTTTGCACTGACAAGGCACTTTGCAGGGTATTATTACCATTATTGACTATATTAAGAAGTATTTCTTACACAAACATGTATATTCAACTTGAGAAACTGTTTCTCTTTGTACTATGTTTTTAACACAACACCATCAAAGGTATTAACTTCTAATTGATGGGTGGAGTTACCATTTAATTGTACTAGTTATTTAAAACTGATGTGTAATGGATAGCTCTGTTTGTTGCCTTGAGAAAGCCTAGTAATATACTGGGTGAAAGCGCTTGGCTTATCTGTGTTGCTGTTCTATTTAGAACAGACTACGTGTGCTGTTTTTGGGGCTTATCTGTGTTGCTGTTCTATTTAGAACAGACTGTGTGTGCTGTTTTTGGAATTAAAAGAAATTTGATTTTATTGCCTGCTGTTGGATTATTTGGCCTTGGATCCTGTGTGCTGTGGACTGTTATATTCTTGGTTTACTTTGACTTGTACGTTCTTTTTATTCTTGTTACCAGGTTATGCAAATGTTTTGGTGACACAGAAAATGAATTTAGTTTTAGTTTTTCTAGAGCCATATTAGTCTTTTGAGTTAAAATGTCATTGTATTTTTTACTTAATTCCCCAATTTCTTTTTTTTTTAGAAGTTGAGTCCAATAAATCATTGGTATTAATTTCTTTAATTTGCTTTTGGATATGTGTTAACTCAGATTCAAATTCTTTTGTTTTATTATTAAGCCATGTTATAATTTTACCATATAAGTATGCCTTTAGAGAATCCCATAAAATAACTATATTTATATCTTCTGTGTAGTTAGTATCTAAGAAGAGTTGCATTTCTGAATCTAACCATGGTTTAAATTGTTTCAATTTGGTAATATAAGCTGGGATTCTTTTTGTGAAAGTTAATCTCTTAAATTCTATTTGAAGTTTAAGAATAAGTGAACTGTGATCAGACAGAAGACAAGGAATTATGGAAAAATTGTTTATCTTCGTTCTCAAATCTTGAGATACAAAGATTCTATCAATTCTTGTTTGAGTATTAAATTTGTGATCACTTTGTGAGAATAGTAAAGAATTTCTGAAACTAAATGTATCAATTATGTTTAAATTGTCAGTCCATTTCTTAAGAGATTTCCCTATGTCAGTAGAACGAACAGGTCTTTAGTTAGTAATCTCTGAATTGTCCAAAGTACAGTTAAAATCTCCTTCTGTTATCAAATTACCTTTGGATACTCTATTAATATGGTCTGTGTGCTTTTGTATTTATTCATTTTTGATCACAAACTTTTGAGATGTACAGAGTCAACAAAGTGCCTTTATTTGGTGAGCAGCATTCTGTGTCTGTGGGAGGGTTGCAGTAGGTTCATTTGACAGCAACGAGCTGAACTGTATTGTTATGGCTATTCATTTGATCACAGTCAGGCATCTGTAGTGTACATGGGCAGCAAAATGGCTGTAAATGGTGGTCACATGTCTTTGTGTGTAATTAGTGTGTGTGTGTATGTGTATATATATATATATATATATATATATATATATATATATATATATACACACACACACACACACACAAACACACACGGTTTACTATCACATTGTCGATCGCACTTTGTGCGATTGACATATGTGTGAAACCTGTTTGCATAACTGAAAACAAGAGCACCACAATAACACAAAATAGCCGACCAGACCCCTGTGGCTCGAACAGAAAACAGCCAGGAACTCTGCAGAAAACACACTGGTGTACCAATAGTTCAAATAATCCACGCACCAGTCAGGCACCAGTCAGTTAAAAACTCTGATTTATTTCCACAAAACACAGGTTTAGCGCTTTCATCCACACAAGGCAGACTTCTTCAGAACCAATTAACTCAAGTTGCATCTACATATTTATAGCAGTTTTGGCGCCAAAATCCAACATCATACAATCCATATAGTACATAATACATAATACATTGTACCTATCCCTAAAAAGCTAATAAAATGAATATAGCTTATGTGTTTATACTAAATAGTTTAAAACATAAATAAAACTTTTGACTAATTGATATATATAAAAATCTTTTTTATATAAAATTTTTTACAGTCTAGAGTATAAAAAATGCAAGGTATAGTTGAAAAGTGAAGAATATGTGAAAAATGATGTGCCAAACACTAGCACAATAAGCAATTTTTTATGTTTAAAGACTCTCATATGTTTAAAGGAAGTATTAGCCACGGTCCAATAGTAAAAAAGGTTTTATACTAATACTTTCGTTTAGACCTGGCCATGAAGTGGCATCACACAAAATCTGCCATTTTGTTTCTAAACAGGATAATCCTATCTTCCAATTACCCCCATATTCACTTACCCCTATTTGATCAATAATTGTAAAAGTGAAACAGTGATGGGGACCTTTTTCACTAATGTGCTTACTTAATGCGTTGTTCATATCAGCTTTTTTAATTTTGTACAGGTGTTCATATATATACGGGTTTTTAGCTTCCTTTCTGTCTTTCCTATATAGTATGCCTGACAGAAAGAACAGGAAGCCAAATAAACCACACGCGTAGAATTGCAATTCCCTTTTCTACCATAACATATAGTTCTATTTTTATTACACAATTTAATTTCACATATTCTTCACTTTTCAACTATACCTTGCATTTTTTATACTCTAGACTGTAAAAATTTTATATAAAAAAGATTTTTATATATATCAATTAGTCAAAAGTTTTATTTATGTTTTAAACTATTTAGTATAAACACATAAGCTATATTCATTTTATTAGCTTTTTAGGGATAGGTACAATGTATTATGTATTATGTACTATATGGATTGTATGATGTTGGATTTTGGCGCCAAAACTGCTATAAATATGTAGATGCAACTTGAGTTAATTGGTTCTGAAGAAGTCTGCCTTGTGTGGATGAAAGCGCTAAACCTGTGTTTTGTGGAAATAAATCAGAGTTTTTAACTGACTGGTGCCTGACTGGTGCATGGATTATTTGAACTATTGGTACACCAGTGTGTTTTCTGCAGAGTTCCTGGCTGTTTTCTGTTCGAGCCACAGGGGTCCGGTCGGCTATTTTGTGTTATTGGTTTGTTTACCACACACCTTTCTTAAGTTGTTGCTATGGCTGAACCTGGATCGCTGTCTGCTTCATTGAGCAGAGCCGAATTCCAGGAGCTGCGTGCAGAAGTCACGTCGCTTCAAGACGACATCAGTAAGTTGTTGCAGTTGGTTTCCTCTCTTACCAGACCCGCAGTGGAAGCTGTTAACACGGAGTCGGCTCCACCGGGTTTGGATGTTCATCCTACCACTGCTACATTCGTAACCTTAACGTCTCCTATTTTGGAGGGGGCGGACAGTCAAATTAGTATACCGAATGGACAAATTATAAGAAATTCGGCGGAAACGCCGCGCTTGCAATTGAATTTGGAGACCAAAGATGTTGACACACAGCTTTTGGATGACGCGGAGTTCACCTTTGATTTTAGTCTCTTTCACTCTCGTGAGGAGACGCTTCGCATGGGTGCTAAGCCTAAGCAGAGGGAGATGATGAGGACATATTCCGCAATGGTGAACAAAGGGGGTGACAAGTATAAAGGTACTGTTGCAAAAGACAATATATCCAGCCCTTGTGTTAGGGCTAAAACCCAATACAAAAAGGGTAAAGCGACTTCTAATGGTAACATTAGTAACAGTAACAATAAAAATTGTGGACACTATTCTAATGGTGTCATGAACAATTTTTTAAACGATGATTTTGATTTTTGTCACAATAGTGTTATGAAAGTTGGATATGATGATAGAAATGTGAATCTAAGAAACGATTCAATTAAGTCCAAAATTTATTTATTAGGTAAAAAACTTCTCAATATTAAGGGTGCTAAAATTGACAATGGATATCTTGAGAAATGTTTAGTTTTAAAAATTGTGCCCAAAGGGCTAAGATTTTATAAGCTCCCACTTGGGATACAGTACAATGAGACAGTGTTGTATGAGTTTAATAATTTGTTCGACTTCTTTGGTTTTGAATACATAAAACTGCTTATGAAATTTAATGATGAGAAAATAGGGGGCCTACTTGCGGAAATTGAACAGTTACATCATGAAATTACACAGGACCCCAATTTTGATTCTTGGCAAGAATTGTTTGATAAGCAGTTTAGAGTGGCTAAAACTAAGGCGTATGATATTTACAACAGGAAGTTGGACAAACTAGAAAGGGATTTGAAGGCATATAAGTCACATAGGGCGTATATTTGGCCCCATTCTAACCAGGAAAGAATGAGAGCCAATGAGCCAAACCACGATTGGGATAGGGGTAGGAATAGAAGAAGGGAAGAAGATGAAAATTTTCAGGGCGGAAGGTTTCACCAGGCCCCCTTATTCCGCAAAAGAAGATAGTCAGAAAAGGGGGAGAGCCCCTCAACAATAGGGAAATACATGACTTATTGGCCAGCAAGCAATTTGTAGTTAGTGAAGTATATGCAAGTGACAAGAATTCATCTAATGTCACGGTAGGTAATGTGAACAAAGTATCCGTTTACACATTTATGGGTTTTAAAGTGTACAACTTTACCGACGTATACATCAACCAGGATTTTTTTAGTTTGTTCAGTAAGGGAATGAAGTTCATTCCATCGGCTAGATTTAATTTGTTTGACACTATTAAGGAAGTTAAGCTGTATTGTCGAAGGCTTCAATTAGCATTGCAGTTTAAAGATACGACTAGGGATGGTTTATCCAAAACACTAGTGAGGAAAAGTGCTTATATTCCTGTAGCTAATGTACAAATTAGTCATTATGAGCGTATGGTTTGCAAAGACATATATCATTTGTATGAAAACATTCGGGGAGAGATCCATGTTACTTTTCACTTTTTTGTGATAATTTATCCAAGGGAGAGAGAGAGTGTTTGGATCAGATAGTTGACAATAGTGAAATTAGAATTATGAAACCGGACAAAGGGGGTGGTTTGGTGGTATATGACACAAATGTATACTGTAAAGCTATTCAAGATATTCTTTTTAATTCAGGAAATTATGAAGAGGTATCCCTTAATCAGATTAATATTGGATATCACAGAATAGATTTAACAATAGAGGAATATCTTTTAGATAATCGCATTACAAATGAGGAGTATGGATTTATTAGAACTGAGTATCCTGTAATGGCTAGAATAGTAGGGATACCTAAAATCCACAAAAGTGTTGAAAACCCCCCCTTTAGGCCTATTATTTCCGGTTCAAAGTCCAAAACATTTAATTTAGGGGTTGCGATTGACCACTGGTGTAAACATATATACAATAAAGTTCCTCATTTAACCAAGGATTCTTGGGATTTTTTGAGTAAATTAAAACGTGACATATGGTCCCCAGATTTAACATTCCTTACGATAGATGTTCAGGATCTGTTTTCTTGCATTCCAAACACAATTGGTCTTGAATACTTTGAAAACAGTTTGAGGAAATACTCTGATCTTACATGGGATAAAATATGTTTAATACTGGACATGATGGGACTTGTACTCTCACATAATTACATTCAGTTTCAAGGAGAATACTTTAAACAAATTCGAGGAGTAGCAATGGGGGCATCTTGTGCCCCCATCTTTGCAAATCTCGTTATGCTTGAGTGGGAGGATGTATATGTCATGTCCAGTGAATTCTACAAACATATTGCCCTATATACACGTTTTTTGGATGATTTATTTATCATTTGGAAGGGGCCTGTAGAAGATATACCCAACTTTATAGCATACATTAATAGTACTACAAACTTTTTAAGATTTACATATAAAGTGGAGAAGGTAGGTATACCTTATTTGGACACATATATAAGTAATTCAAATGATGGTTTTAAGTCTAAAATCTACAGAAAATCTACTTTCTCCAATGATTATATACAGTTTGGTAGCTGTCATCCCCCTTACATCTTTCGGAATGTACTCAAGGGACAGTGCATTCGTGTTGCAAGAATGTGTTCTACAAGACAGGACATGGAAGACCAGATGAGTACTGTTTCTGACATGTTTTTGGATAGAGGATATCCTGTGGAGATGGTGGAGGATGTGACTCAATGTGTAATTAGATTATGGGGAGACAAATTTGTTCCTCTGTTAGGAGGTACATTTGTAGGTAAGAACACCCAACAGCAAGTGGTTGGTGACAGAACGAATGTGTGTGTCATCATGTTCAACCCATACTCTAATTTGGTCAAGGAGATTTTGAACAGACTCTGGGATTTATTTTCAAGTTCTGATGACATTGTTTCGGTACTGGGTAACCATCCCATTAGTGTGTTTAAAACTTCTGTCAACATCAAGAGGATTGTTGAAGGGGGAAAGAAAAAGGATTTGAGGAAAAACAAACATGAGCACACCAACAAATGTGGTAGTTGTAGGTATTGTCAATATATCAATGAGAGTAAGACTATTAAATTGTGTAATAAAAATAGAACTATATGTTATGGTAGAAAAGGGAATTGCAATTCTACGCGTGTGGTTTATTTGGCTTCCTGTTCTTTCTGTCAGGCATACTATATAGGAAAGACAGAAAGGAAACTAAAAACCCGTATATATGAACACCTGTACAAAATTAAAAAAGCTGATATGAACAACGCATTAAGTAAGCACATTAGTGAAAAAGGTCCCCATCACTGTTTCACTTTTACAATTATTGATCAAATAGGGGTAAGTGAATATGGGGGTAATTGGAAGATAGGATTATCCTGTTTAGAAACAAAATGGCAGATTTTGTGTGATGCCACTTCATGGCCAGGTCTAAACGAAAGTATTAGTATAAAACCTTTTTTACTATTGGACCGTGGCTAATACTTCCTTTAAACATATGAGAGTCTTTAAACATAAAAAATTGCTTATTGTGCTAGTGTTTGGCACATCATTTTTCACATATTCTTCACTTTTCAACTATACCTTGCATTTTTTATACTCTAGACTGTAAAAATTTTATATAAAAAAGATTTTTATATATATCAATTAGTCAAAAGTTTTATTTATGTTTTAAACTATTTAGTATAAACACATAAGCTATATTCATTTTATTAGCTTTTTAGGGATAGGTACAATGTATTATGTATTATGTACTATATGGATTGTATGATGTTGGATTTTGGCGCCAAAACTGCTATAAATATGTAGATGCAACTTGAGTTAATTGGTTCTGAAGAAGTCTGCCTTGTGTGGATGAAAGCGCTAAACCTGTGTTTTGTGGAAATAAATAGTTTTTAACTGACTGGTGCCTGACTGGTGCGTGGATTATTTGAACTATTGGTACACCAGTGTGTTTTCTGCAGAGTTCCTGGCTGTTTTCTGTTCGAGCCACAGGGGTCCGGTCGGCTATTTTGTGTTATTGGTTTGTTTACCACACACCTTTCTTAAGAGCACCACAATGTCAAACCTTGTAATAGCGAACGTTCGATATTACAAAGTCCAACATTGTGGTGCAGATTGCACTAAAGTGGAGATCGGGAAATGTACCCTTTCCTTCACTGTAGTGCGATCTCGGAGTTTGTATATATAAGTAAGGGGGTGTAGGGGGCAAACCCCCCTGCAAAACGTGTGTTTTAATGCTGAGCGGATGTGAGCATTTCAGTAAAGTCAACATGTTCGAGATTCGACTTTACTAAAATGCTTACTTCGGAATTTACTGTGTTCTGATTTTCAAACATGTTCGGTCATCTGAACATTTAAACGCAGTGAATTTGAATATATGATAGTAAACCTATATATATGTATGTGTATATATATATATATATATATATATATATATATATTTATTTATGTGTGTGTGTGTGTGTGTCTACTACCGTAGATTGAAGTTACACTTTCGAAGTACGATAGTAGTATCCCACTGACGTGAAAGTGCACTTCAACAAAAGTGCACTTTCGCGAAAGTCATTAGAACGAACGAAGGGTTAGGGCTTAACCCAAGCCCTTAACCCTAAGGTCCATGACTACCGCACCACAGTGCAGGAAATTGTATTTCCTCCACTGAGCAGTAGTTACGGATCTATTTCCTGTACTCTGGTGTGGTAGTCATGGACTTTAGGGCTTGGGTTAAGGATAGTGGGTAGCCCTACTAGCTATCCACTATCCTTAACCCAAGCCCTAACCCTAAGGTCCATCACTACTGCACCACAGTGCAGGAAATGTCCCGTTCAGCTTACTGACTTTCACAAAAGTGCACTTTCGTTGAAGTGCACTTTCATGTTAGTGGGACACTACTATCGTATTTTGAAATAGTGTAATTTCGATCTACAGTAGTAGACCCATATATGTGTGTGTGTGTGTGTGTGTGTGTGTGTGTATATATATATATATATATATATATATATATATATCATCATCATCATCATCATCCCCTTTTCCCATTTACATGGGGTCGGGGTATCGTATTAAATGTCGCCAACTCTCTCGATTCAGTGCCACTCTCCTGTCTTGTTCAACACTCATGCCTGACTGTTGCAGATCTTATTTCACACAATCCATCCATCTCTTTGCTGGACGCCCTCGCTTCCTCTTACCTTCTTCCTGTCTGTCCCAAATCTCCCTCACCAGATTGTCTTCTGCTTTTCTACACATGTGCCCATACCATCGTAATCTGTTCTCTTTGATCTTTTTTGCAATTGGAGCTACTTTGGCTTCTGCTCTTATGTCCTCATTTCTTCGCCTGTCCCGCAGTGTGCATCCTACCACCTTTCTCAGGCACTTCATTTCCATCACCTCTAGCTTCTTCAACTGTTCTGCCTTTACTGCCCAGGTTTCTGTATCATACAGTAGTACTGGTCGCACCATTGTCTTGTACACTTTACTTTTCAGCTTTTTTGGCATTCTTCTGTCATAGACTACACCTGATACTCTATGCCAGTTGGCTGCAGCCCCTCTGATTCTAGCATTGACCTCTTCATTCAGACTACCCTTCTCCTCAACCACCCCTCCCAGATACTTGAAGCTGTTTACCTGTTCCACTATCTTCCCATCTATCTCTATTCTCAGCTTCTTCTGATTTCCCCAATCTGCTGCCATTACCACTGTCTTATCTGTGCTTAGTTTCATCCCATGTGTCTTCAGATTTGCATTCCATTCTCCTATCCTTTGCTGAAGTTCTAGATCAGAGTCTGCCTGTACTGCCACATCGTCTGCATACAGCAGCTTTGTTACTCTGACCCCTCCAACCTGTTTGCTGATATAGTCCATTACCAGTATGAACAGCAGTGGGCTCAGAGCTGAAGCCTGGTGTACACCCACTCCCACTGGGAACCCCTCAGTAAGACCAAACACTGTTCGTACTTGAGTCACTGGGTCCTTGTACATAGCCTGTACTAATTCTACCAATGTTTCTGGGACTTCAAACCACCGCAGTACTGCCCAGATCAGCTTTCTTGGGACCTTGTCATATGCTTTCTCCAAGTCTAGGAAAGCCCAGTTTGACTCTCTCCTCTTCTCTAGTTTCTTCTCAAGTATCTTTCTCAATGCAAACATCGGGTCAATTGTGCTGCATCCTGATCTGAATCCGAACTGTTCATCTCCCATCTTACGTTCTACTATTCTGCGTATCCGTTTATCAATCACCCTCTCCAGAACTTTCATGCAATGTGGTAGGAGTTTGATGCCTCTGTACTGTCCACACTTGTGGATGTCCCCTTTGTTCTTGTACACTGGCACGAGTATGCTTATTCTCCAGTCATCTGGGATAGGCCTTTCTCTCCACACTGCAATTAGTACCCTCAGGAGCCATTTCTCCCCTAGCTCACCCAGCATTTTTATCATATCTGCTGTGACCTCATCTGAGCCTGCTGCTTTCCCTGACTTCATTTTCCTTAGTGCTGCTCTTACCTCTTCTAAGCTGGGCTCCTCTTCTACATTCATTGTAGGTTGTTTCTGGGGCAGTACCGCTTCTGTGGGGTTTTCTTCATTCAGAAGCTGCTGGAAATACTCCTTCCATCTGCCTTTGATGCCCTGTGGGCTGGTAAGCAGGTTGTTGCTGGAATCCCTTATGAAGGGTGTCTGACTGTCTTCTTTATCTTTCTGTCTTTGCCTTGCAACCTGGTATAGTTTCTTTGTGCCCCTTACTGAGTCACTTTCCAGAAGCTGATAGAGTGCCTCTGATGCCCTATTCTTTGCTATTGCAACTTCTTTCTTCGTTTCTTTGTTAGCCAACCAGTAGTCCTTCCTAGCTTGGTCAGTCTTTTCAATCTCCCACTTCTTCCTGCACTCCTTTCTTTTGATTACTTCCTGCACTTCTGCATTCCACCACCAGCTTTCCTTATGTACCTTATTTCCATACCTGGCTCGGCCACATATCTTTTCTGTAGTCCTAACACATGCTGTTTTTAGGCACTGCCACTCTTCTTCAACTCCACCTATTTCCTCCTCCTCTTGGGGTGCTAGAGCCCTGTATAATTCCTTGAACTGCTGTACTTTCTCTCCAGTCAACTTCCAGGTCTTCAGCCTGGTCTCTGTTGACCTCAGAGCCTTCTCTGACCACTGCTTGCAGCTGATTGTGGCAACTACTGGTTTATGCTGTGAACCGACTGTTTCACTGGGGATGACTTTGCAATCATGGATTCTACCTCAGTGCCTTTTCCTTAGTAGGAGGAAGTCTACCTGAGTTGCATGTTGGCTACTCTTGTATGTAATCTTGTGACTGTCTCTCTTTCTGAACCATGTGTTGGCTACTATCAAAATAAGACAAAAGTTGAGTAAAAAACCTTTATAAAACACCAACAAAGCTTTCAGGTTTAACAACCCTTTTTCAATGCATAACATCAGGTACAATAAAACACGCCCATTTATACAAACTATCTAGCATGTGACCTACAGCCATAATCACATGATAGCAAAACATTAATCTTATATAAACATCTAAAATTCTAAGATCTATGTATATACACATTAAAAACATCCAGAATAGTCAGATATCTAACTATAGTTTTATTTATTTAATTTAACCTAGTATGTTGTATCTTAGTTAAAATGGGTTTTATAGAAACACTTGCATTTAACCCGGGTTCTATATCAGCCGCTAGTCTCACTATCCAATCATACTCCTTTAAGTCCAGTATATTGGACAGATCCCCACCTCTATTTGTTATTGCTACTTGCTCAATAATCCTGAATTTAAATCTATGATTGATTCCATGCATCTTGATATGTTTGTATAGAGCATTATTTTCATTACATAATCTAATACTTGATTTGTGCTCTATAATTCTATCTTTAAGTCTCCTAGTAGTTTTTCCTACATAGAAAGATGAACATATCTCACAGGTTGCCAAATATACTATGTTGTTACTAATGCATGTACCATGAGCATAGAATTTATAGATTCTCTTAGATATGGGATGTACAAAACTTTCAGCATTTATATAACATGGTCTATCACTTACATATTTAAATATATCCCCACAACAGCTACAATTATGGCATGCATGGGTTCCAGGTGTCGATATTGTACCCCCTACAGCTTTCGTGTTATTAAAATCTTTATATCCCAATATGTATTTTAATGTTTTCATATTACGATAGCTAAATCGGGGTCTATCTCCTATTATTGACTTAATTTCCTCTTGTGCTAATAACACTTTCCAATATTTAGTTATTATGTCTCTAATAACATATGTCATTGGATTAAATGACATCGTGAATCTTATGGTCGCATCAGTATCTGAAGAACCCTTAGTTGCATCCCCCTGATTAGTAGCTGTATGGAATGTAGGTTTAAATAGTGTATCCCTATGTGATAGAATATGCTTTTTCACACTCATGAGCAGGTTTTCAGAATAACCACTTCTTATGAAATCATCATTGATTTCATCGATCTGCTTCAAA
The DNA here is from genome assembly GCF_019279795.1 of Protopterus annectens. NCBI lineage: Eukaryota > Metazoa > Chordata > Ceratodontiformes > Protopteridae > Protopterus > Protopterus annectens. The sequence goes on from NC_056746.1 coordinate 630,252,894, forward strand.
AATATTTCATCATTAGTATTTAGTCTACTGACTCTAGGCATTTGGGCTTTAACTATACCCTTGAATACATGGGGGGCATGCATACTAGTTCCATATAAATATCTATTGGATGCTACCTCCTTCTTGAAAACCTTTGTTTCTATAACATTATTATTTTTTATAACCGTAACATCTAAAAAGTTTACAGACTCATTAGAAACTTCAACCTTAAATCGCAAAAATTCGGTTGTAGTATTCAAAAATGATATATACTCCATAAGATCAGGCATAGGTCCCTTCCAAAGTAAGAAACAGTCATCTACAAACCTCTGATAGAAAATGAGGTTATCATTTACATACTTTTCACCGTCATTCACATATATTCTCTCCCATTGATTAAGTACAATATTTGCGTATGTATTCGCAACAGGTGTTCCCATTGCTACCCCTGTGCATTGTAGATAATAATTATTATCAAACAGAAAGATATTATTTTTTAACACTAGGTCTAATAATAGGCAAATGACCTCAGTGTGCCTTATTGTGAAGCTTGAATGATGTACTAAAAAGTTCTAATGGAGTCTACACCATAGTCATTGGGAATGACTGTAAATAATGAGTTAATGTCCATAACTACCATGTATATATTATCAGTATTTATCCTTGATTCCTTTAGCTTCAGGTAGCATTGTCTCAATTTACACAAAAAATCAGAAGTATCTTTAAGTACAGTATTGCACTTAGTTAGTAGAGGCTGCAACTGTTTTTGCAAATAAAAAGAGATTGGTTCAGTCACCCAGCCCCTTCCAGAGACAATTGGTCTCATAGGGGGGGTATCCCTAGATTTATGTACTTTAGGGACTCCATATAGTTGAGGTATAATGGGACATGAAACAGTAAAAAAGTGAAAAAGATCTAGTGTGATGTCGTTTGTTAGTTGAAGATCATAAATACACATATTTACATAGCTAATACATTTCTTAACTTCTAGTAAAGATATTTCTTTAAATGCTGTTTCATCTCTAAGCAGTAACATGACAGACTGTACATACATAGGTTTATCCATAATTACTATGGCACCTCCCTTATCTGCCTTCTTTATTATTATATTCGGATTATTTTTTAATTCATACATTGCTTTATGCTCTGCCTGAGTAGTATTAAACTTTAAACTAACTGTCTCACAATCATATATTTTTCTAATTTCTGATTCACACAAATTGTTAAATGCAATTAGAATCGGCGGATAGCTGGGAATAAATGTACTACGCCTTCTTGGCTACTATCAAGCCATTTGCCAGACAGAAGTCTAGAATGGCTTCTCCTTCTTTTTTCCTATTGCTCCACCCATGTGGACCCAGGCAGTCCTCATATCCTGTTCTGTCTGTCCCGATATGTGCATTTAAGTCTCCCATTATCAACACTAATTCATGTTGTCCTGCTTTATCTAGTAGGTCCTGCAACTGCTGTCTGAATGCACTCTTTTCCTCACTAGCACAACCTTGCTGTGGGGCATAGCCTGAGATTATGAATACTGTCCTATCATTACACTGGAGTCTGATTGCCATGAGTCTGTCATTAATTCTGAGGATATCCCTCACTGACTTCTGAAGCCTCTGTCTCACCACAATTCCTACACCATTTCTAGCCTGTCCACCACCTGAGTAGTAGAGTCTGGATCCCAAGCCAAGTGGCTTTGTTGCACTGCCCTTCCATCTTGTCTCTTGGATACATAGGATGTCCAGCCTCCTCCGTATCATCATGTCATCCACTTTTAAGCTGCGTCCTGTCAGTGAACCTACATTAAGTGTAGCAATTCTCAGTTCATGTTTGGCAGGTTGGTTGGTTTTATGTCCAGCTTTCACTCAACAGAGCTATCCCAGGTAACCCAGGCTGGGCAACTAGACACTGGCCAGCCAGTAGCCTATTGACCCAGGGCTGCTGGGCTTTTATGGCGGGCACACACTGGCCAATAGGGGCACATATACCCCTCCCACCGTTAGCATGGGTCCCGGGCGTGGGTCAGAGAGTAGGCCGGGTCCTCAACCCACTTATCACCGGTAACTACCCATGCCCATTTTTTTTGGTGACAGTCAACATGACCGAATCACCTAGAGCCATACTTTACACCGTCAAGTGGCTAGCCCTGCCACGGCACGCATTTTGTGATCCGTGTTCTCCTATCTTGAGGATACTGCGCACCACAATAGATGCCCAAAGCGGTTGGTCTTTTTACAACTCTTCCCCCCATTGGGCACCATGTAGAGTCTGTGCTGCTGCCCACAGCTCTATTCATTGGTGAGTTTGAGATGGAAACACTCAGCATGTTTTTCGAACATGGGAGAAACCCCACGGAGACACAGAGGGGACATGCAAACTCCAAACAGGCATTAGTCGGAGGTCAGGATCGAACCTTGTACCTTGTGCATTGGAGGCAAAGACCTTAACCACTAAGCCATCTGGTCTCTATATACCATCTGGATTACATAATACGTATGGATTACCTTTCAAATATTGAAAGACCAGAATCCCAAACTTTATTGTTGCGAGGTGAAAATAACGAAAGTTAAAATCCCGAATCACAAACATTTTCTTGCCCAGAACTACACAGTACACACCGAACCATCTGAAATCCACCTAGGTGGGGGGCTATGCCCCCCACACCACCCCTAACTATATATACCAACTCCAGGCTCGCACTACAGTGAGGAAAAGGCCACATTTCTCCACAATGACAAGTGTTTACTTGCCCTGGGAAAAAGTCCATGATTCCGGATTTTAACTTAACGTTATTTTCATCTAGCAGAAATAATGTTCGGTATTCTGGTCTTTCGATATTTGAAAGGGAATCCGTGTATATATATATATATATATATATATATATATATATATATATATATATATATATATATATAGATATATATAGATATATATATATATATATATATATATGTACATATATACATACACAGGTATATACACACACATATATACTGCGGTGGTAGTGCTGCGGTAGCGTTGTCGTCTCACAGTAAGATGTCCTGTTCGATTCTCAGCTAGAGCATCTTCTGTGTGGAGACATGCTTGAATGGGTGTACCTTCGTTGAAGGGTGTGCATCAGGGCCTGCAACTCGGCACGTAAAAATCTACTGCTAAACATTAGCAGACCGGAGTTCCGCTGTGGTGACCCCTAACCCGGAAAAGCCGAAAGACGCAACAACATACATATATATATATATATATATATATATATATATACACATACAAACATACACAGAGATATATATATATATATATATATATATGTATATATATATATATATATATATATATATATATATATATATATATATGTATATACATGTGTTTGTGTGTGTGTGTATATATCTATATATATCTATCTATATATATATATATATATATATATATATATATATATATATATATACACACACACACACATTTTAAGCCCCCTGCACCCCCCCAAACCCCCTGCACTTAAATATACCAACTCCGAGATCGCACTTCAGTGGAGTGAATGGCAGAATTTCCATTCCACTCTGCACGACACTATTTTGCTGTTAAGTCTACTGTGGTGAGATCTCGGAGTTTGCATATTTAAGTTGCAGGGGTGTGGGGGATGCAGGGGGGCTTGCCCCCTGCATATGCTTTAAAAAATATTTTTTATTTTTAATTTTGATATTACAGAATCTCGAGATTCTGGTCTTCGGGCTTCAGAGTCTCGACATTTCGTAATTCGAGATTTAGTAGTGAACCCATATATATGCATACATAAAAGGGTACCTGCTACACAGTTAACAGACTGTCTGTACAAATGTGTTCTGTCATGAGTGAAGTCATCAGGCACCATTTTGAGCAGATTAAATGAGAAACCGGTGTGTTTGAGATCACTGAATACTGGAGAAAGAGGAATGATGATCTTCGTCTCACATTGCTGCAGTCATAACCTGTGGGTAGTCCGCTGTCCTCGGTCGGCCCGAATACCAAAGAGCTAGGCTGCCGTTTGTCATTGTCGCCCAGAGCTGACGTCAGTACGTAGTGGTACTTAAGCGCATGACCGACGCCATATCCTCAGTCTTTCTTGCCGCGTGGTCCGAAGCAGAAGCAGCGTTTGCAATTGCCGTTCGGCGTTCTGAAATTTTCATTTACCGAGTTTCAGACCGAAGACCAAGTTGAGCTAAGTACCCCATTGGGGAAATTTTTGTCTTTTCTTGCCTCAGTTATCCGGATGTCAGAAAAAGTTAATAATTGCATTTCTTGTGGGAAACAGATACCTCATAGGGATTATCATTCTTTCTGTATTCCTTGCTTGGGGCCTGAGCACGACGTAGTCGGGTGTCGCTTTTGTGCTAGATTTAATAAGCGCACCATTAAACGTAGATTAGACTGTGCCAGGCTTGTTTTCAGTAAACGGTGTAATTATAACATGTCGTCGGATCCTCCGACGCCCGCTACCGCTAAAAAGCGCAAAGATAAATCTTTGAGGTCTAAACCGGATGAGTCGTCCGTTGCGGACGCCGGTTCTTCGGAGCCTCCGGTTGAATCTGTGGATCCTGCCGAGGGTTCGGCTGAATCCCAGGGGGAACCTTTACTTTTGCAGGAGTTGGCCTCTCAGGAGTTAGGCCCAGCTGAGGGTGCTTCTCAGGTATCTGTAGTTCCATCTTTACAAAAGGTGATTAGGCCTTCTACTTCAGTGGCTAAAGGCCATGCTAAGGCCAAATGTTGTCTTGTGGGCCCTGGTCATAGCTCTAGTTCTCCAGCCCCTGTTCCTAAAAAGCATATGTTGAAAATGGCAGAGGACTTGATTACTTTGATCAGGGGTTCTATGCCCCCCCCCAGAGAAGAGGCCTAGGGTGGAGCCAGATTTGGAGGGAATGGATCATTCTTCAGACTACTCTGATTCCTCAGCTGAAGAAATTCAGGATTTCCCTTCCTATTCAGATTCGGAGGCAGAGGACTCCTGTCCTTCTGCTTCTCCTTCTGCTTCTCCTCCAGAGGATTTTTCTTTTTCTGAGACTTTACATTCCATGAGGGAACATTTCAAGTGAGACGGTCAGGATTTTTCAGACTCTCGGAAAAGGCTTAGGGAATTTTTGTTTCTGCCACAACATAGGCCCTTGGCTATTCCTCCTGTCTTAGATGTTGTTCAGGATGTTTTTTCTGAATCTTCCCTTAATCCTGATTCTTTGCCTCCTGCCCCTGTTAAGCCAGACCAGTATTACAGAGTTCCAGAAGCACATAAGTATTTGTACAAGAGTCCCAGAGCTGATCCGGAAACTATTATTCAAGGTCCGAAGGGTGTTAGGGCTTCTGTGGCTAAGAATCCAGTTCCTTTGGATAAAGATTCTAGAGCGTTAGATAGGTGGGGGAAAAAGTGTACACCTCCTCTACGTTAGCTATGAGGGCTTTGAATTGCCAATTTCATATGCTGAAGTATCAGAACTTTTTGTTAGACCAATTGAAATCTAAGGTGGATGCTTTATCTGAGGGTATAGAGTGTAAGGAGCTCCAGGAGTTGGTTCATGCATCAGATCAGGTTGGCAAACATTCTTTGCAGTGTAGTTTCGATGCTCTTCAGGCTTCATCCAGGGTGGCTGCTACAGGTTCAGTTATTCGTAGACATGCCTGGCTTAAGGATCAAAATTTGTCAGAGCATGTTAGGGCTCGGATTTTGGATGCTCCTCTACAATCTGAAGTACTTTTTGGTCCTCCTGTGGAATCAGTTTTGAAAAAGATGGAAGATAAGGCTAAGTCTATGCAGGCAGTCAAGGATTTTATGCAGGCGCAGCCCCCTAAGTTTAGCAGGAATTGGCCTACTAGAGGATGGTCTTATCCTTCTTCGGATTATCAGTCTAAGGGCAGGTCTAGACGTGGTAGAGGCAGGGCTCACGCTCAGGGTTCTTTCAGACCTAGGACTTGGAGTTCTCCTGCACAGTCTTCTGGTGAGGGCAGGGGTCAGTCCTTTCGTAAACAGACCCAATGACCTGTATCTTCCGCTGCCAGACCCTTCTTTACTGGCAGCTCCTCTAGGAGGAAAGTTGGGACTTTTCAAGCAAAACTGGCATTTGGTCACCCAGGACAAATGGGTGTTGGATATAATAAATCAAGGTTACAAGTTTTATTTTCACACTTTTCCTCCTTTCAAAGGCATGCCGGAGGTGCCTCCTCAGCAAAGGCTGGAGGCTCAGGAGCAAATTTCTTTACTTTTGCAGATGAGGGCAATTCAGGTGGTCCCTCCGTCAGAAGTAGGCCTAGGATTTTATTCCCGTCTATTCCTAGTGCCAAAGAAAGGAAACACTTGGAGACCAATTCTGGATTTGTCCATTCTCAATACCTACCTAGACATTCCAAAGTTCAAGATGTTAACATTACAACAACTTCTGCCTATGCTAGGCAAGGATCACTGGATGGTAACCCTGGATCTCAAAGAGGCCTATCTTCACATTCCTATCAGGCCCAGCTGCAAGAGATTCCTGAGATTTCGGACTGGTACTTCTCATTATCAGTTCTCTGCATTGCCCTTTGGTTTATCTACTGCACCCAGGGTATTCACAAAAGTTCTGGCTCCTGTAATTGCTTTCTTCAGACAGAGAGGAATACAAATTTATCCTTATCTGGACGATTGCCTGATTCTTGCTCAAAACAAAGACAAGTTACTACAACATCTCCAGTATGTGATGGCAGTTTTAAGATGCCTAGGGTATTCTGTGAACGAAATAAAGTCCAGTCTAGTGCCCTCTCAGGACATGTGCTTTCTGGGTGTGAGACTGAATACAGCTTCTCAGATGGCATTTCTGACCCCGGACAAACAAAGAACTCTTCATCTATACTTCCAGCAATTATCCGTAATGTCCAGGCTGACTGCAAGGACAGTCCTTCAAGCCTTGGGGTTCATGGCATCTTGCATTCTAGTACTTCCCAATGCCAAACTGCATATGAGGAAGCTACAATGGTATCTCAGAAGTGTGTGGACTCAACACTGCCACGATTTGGACACAGTCATTCGGATTTTACCTTGCATCCAGAAGGAATTCTTGTGGTGGGCTCAGGAATGTCACCTAAACAGGGGACTCTCTGTGACCAGACCAGAGGCGAGTCAGATCGTAACGACGGATGCCTCAGACATGGCTTGGGGAGCACACTTCAATGGGAAATGGATACAAGACAGGTGGCCTCCCAAACTACTACATTTGCATATCAACATGAAGGAGATGTTAGCAGTCCAATTTGCCTTGATGGCCTTCAAGGACCTACTTCAGCCAGGACAGGTGTTGATTCAAACAGACAACACAACAGTCATGTGGTACATCAACAAGCAGGGGGGAACCCATTCCTACCCTCTTTGCAGACAAGCAATGATATTGTGGGAGACTGCTCTAAGTTTGCACATCAATCTTCAAGCATGGTTTCTGCCAGGAGCACAGAACTCCCTAGCAGATGTATTGAGCAGACAAATTGTGGATCCCCACGAGTGGAAACTGGACCCTCAGGTTTCCAAACAGTTGACCATGGCTTGGGGAGCTCCAGACATAGATCTGTTCGCTTCTCCACTGAATTTCCAACTGCCAAAATTTTGCACAAAGATGTTCCACCCAAATGCTTGGAAAGTGGATGCTCTATCTTTCAGTTGGAACAACCTTCACGTTTATGCTTTCCCTCCTCTGCCTGTTCTTCCCAAGGTACTCTTGAAAGTCAGGCGGGACAAGCCTTGCATGATTCTAATAGCACCAGATTGGCCACGTCAGCATTGGTATCCTCTGCTGAGGAGTTTAATTCAGGAGCCTCCTTGGCCTTTGCCACAGATTCCTCATTTGTTATCCCAGTCAAACAATCATTTTCTCAATGTCAGGGTGCAGTCCCTGCATCTAACAGCCTGGCGTATTCTGTAATGGAGCCGGTGGGGTCTCAGCTTCCTCAACAGGTTTTAGATGTCATTTTGGAAGCCAGGCGGCCTAGTACTCGAAAAGTTTATGCTGATAAATGGAAGAGATTATTTCTTTGGAGCACAGCGAAGGGCTTTGATGTTTCAGTACCTAATTTGAGTTTTGCACTACAGTATCTTACTGAATTACTGGACAAGGGTTTGTCATTCTCTTCTGTGAAGGTTCATACTGCAGCCATTTCTGCTCACTATGATTGTGACCCTCCCTTATTTTCTCACCCTTTGTTCAAACAATTTCTTAGAGGGGCAAAAAATATAAGACCCCCACGTAGAGCTCCTACTCCTTCCTGGGATCTCAGTTTTGTGTTGGAGAAGCTTACTTTACCTCCTTTTGAACCTGCAGCTACGTCTGAATTGAAGTTTTTGTCTTGGTAGACTGCTTTTTTGTTGGCCATTACTTCTGCTAGGAGGGTATTTGAATTGCAGGCACTCATGGCAGTTGAACCTTTTCTAATATTCCATAAGGATAGAGTTTCTTTGCGTACTAACCCTACTTTTATGCCTAAAGTGATTTCTAATGTGGCCTTGAACCAGTCTATTCATTTCCCTACTTTTTATGCTGATCCCCAAAATAAGGGGAAAAAAGTCTTGCATTCTTTGGATATCCACAGGCAGCTACGTTATTATTTGAGCAGAACTAAGGAGTTCAGGCAGACTCAACAGTTATTTGTTTCCTTTGCTTTGGGTTCACAAGGGAAAGCTGTTTCAAAGCAGACTATTTCTAAGTGGATTGGTCAATCTATTGCTTTTTGTTATTCTCATCATGGGAAGAATATTCCTGCTGGAATCAGACCTCATTCTACTAGGGCTACTGCCACATCATCTGCTTTTTTGAGGGGGGTAGCTACTAAGGATATTTTGGAGGCAGCTACTTGGAGTTCAGTACACACTTTTACTAAGCATTACCATCTCCCTCTTTATTCCAAGTCCAGGGCTGGGTTTGCCACTGCAGTTTTACAGGGCATGTTAGCAGCTCCTAATGCTATTTAGTTTGCCAGCCTCCCGTTTCCTTTGCTTTGGGATTCTACCCACAGGTTATGACTGCAGCAATGTGAGACGAAGAACATAGTACAGTTTTGTACCTACCATAAATGTAGATGTTCGAGGATCTACATTGCTGCAGTCCTATTATCCCTCCCTCCTTCCCCCACTATAGTGGTGGTTGCTGTGTTTCTTTTTGGGATACTCTTTATTTCCACACTGGTGGTTGTTGGGTGTTTACTATTTTGGCTCTGGCCTTTCTTTTGTAGGTCTTCTGACATCTGGGGCAAGAAAGACTGAGGATATGGCGTCGGTCATGCGCTTAAGTACCACTACGTACTGACGTCAGCTCTGGGCGACAATGACCGACACCAGCCTAGCTCTTTGGTATTCGGGCCGACCGAGGACAGCGGGCTACCCACAGGTTATGACTGCAGCAATGTAGATCCTCGAACATCTACATTTATGGTAGGTACAAAACTGTACTTTTCCCATTTCCATGGTATTATGCAATCCTTTACTTTTTTTATTTAAGTAGATGTATGCATAGGGTGTGCAGAGAGGACTTGACCCCTGCAATAACAATTATTTTAGCTTATTTTTTATTTTCCAAGAAGTGTGTTTTTTTGAACAGTTTTGTTTGAAGAAATAGATTTCAGTAACATTGGATTTTGGTCACTGATCATGTTCCCAGGGCAGTAAAAGAGGGTTTCACTGTATGTGTCTGACAGGAACAAAAATGAGTTTGGAGGATTGGCATAATGATTAAGGTGTTTACCTTGTAGTCACAAGGTACAAGGTACAGGGCTTGTTTCTTACCTTTGGGAAGCATGGCTAGGCTTAAAAAGACCCCTGGGGTTGTTAAGACTAGTAATTAGCTGTGACACAAGCTGAAGTAGATTGCTTTGTTTTTTTGTGTACTCATTCGTTCGAGGTGCACACAGTGAGTAAAAAGTCTGTAACTGCTAGGCACCTGTGTGAATGTTTGTCTGGGTGTGCATGGTCAATGTTGCAGTGAGTAGCATTTTATCCAACTGTCAACAATAAGATGAAATAAGTTCATGAGGCTATATTTTCATTCATTTGATCTCAGTCAGGCATTTCAGGTGTAAACAGTCATTAAAGTGTCTGTAACTGCTGGAATTGATCTTTATAAATAATTAATGAAGGAATTGATCGAATGGCTAAATTTTGAACCAAAGTGATAAGCTTGCACAGTGTTGAAAACCAAATGAGAAAAAAAGGTCATTTTCAGAGAGGGCAAGCCCCCTTGCACTCCCACACTTCCTTGCTTAGATATATATATATATATATATATATATATATATATATATATATATATATATATATATATATATATATATGTGTGTGTGTGTGTGTATGTATCAACTTCGAGATTGCACTACAGTGGGAAAGGAAAAAATCCTCATTCCCTAATGTACGGCGATCTAAGAAAGCAGAGTTCTTTTTCACATATCTGTGTTCAGTATTGTGCACTTCAGTCATTTCAGCCCGACATTTAGCCATTTGATGAAGTGCTCCATTGATTATATAAAATGGGCCCATTTGGACAGGAATAAGTTGAACATTACTGAGTCCATTGGTATTTATTCATTTGGTCGAGATCAGACATCTCAGGTGTACACAGTCAAAGTGACCATAGTTGATAAGGTACCAAGGGGATCCAGTATTTGTCTGCCTGGCATGACATGGTTGACAGGCCTTAATGCTTTGCTAGAGATGGCTCCACCTGTCACCCCTGGGATTCCGGATCCTGGCCAAGTAGTTTGCTTCCCCCATTGTGCCTTTTTTAGGCAATGTTCCAAAGACAAATCTTCCAACATAAAATATCTTTCAAAAAGAAAATTGAAGGTCATCCTGCTTAATGCCTTAATCTGAAAATGCACTCACTAGAGGCTCTCCTTGCCCTGGAAGATGACGACATCTGTGTGGTCACAGAAAATTGGTTCAGGGCTGCAGAGAACACCTTGCCTTACCAGGGTGTACTTCATTCCACACATTCCGACTCAAAATGAGTTCGGGAAGATTAAGGGTGGTGGATTTTCTATCTTTATTAAGGACAGGCACACTTCCAGACTGTTTTGCCAGTGTGATGCACTGGAACTACTCCAGGTGCACCTGACAAGTTGGCAAGACACCCCTCCAAGTTATAGCCAGCTATAAACCCCCCCTCCCTGACTCAGGACACCCACTCCTACCTTGATCTTCTTGACTCCGTCAAGGTACCCCCTGACACCCTGATCCTTGGTGACTTCAACTATCCCACCATAGACTGGGTGAACTATTCTTGCACTAATGCACTCACCTAACGATTCCTTGACTTCATCAGTTCTAACGCACTACACCATCTCGTCTCATCCCCCACAAGGGGTGATGACATTCTGGACTTCGTTCTCGCCAACATGGGTGACTGTTGCACTACTCCAATAGTATGTTCTTCACTGTGAGATCAGATAATCAGTCTGTCTCATTTGAAATTTCTATCCTACTCAACCCCTCCCCCCAGCTGTATTTAGGCTAAAAAACTTCTCAAATGCTGAGTACAACCTTCTAAGAGAGAGTATCAGTAGCTTCACATCAACATGCTGAACAGTAAGCCAATGCAGTATAAAAGCACCTGTACAACTGCATGGACTCTGCTATACCCCACAGAACAAAAACCTGCTGCTCAAGGAAACACAAACCTCCCTGATGGACATCCTGTATCAACAGACTTTACAGCAAAAGGAAGAAACTGTTATCCAAGGGTAAAAAGGAACAAATTCCAAATTTGAAAAAACTCTCTCCTTAGCCTCAACAAGCAAATTAGATCACTAGTGAAAACCTCCAAAGCCAGTTATGAATTGAAACTAGCCTCCGAAACAAAGGGAAACAAAGCCTTCTTCAGTTACATCAGGAACCTCCATGGCAAATCCCAGGTTTGTTCCGAATTAGTACTTAACGGTATCACTTACACTGATCCTGTTGACTTAGCCAACCTGCTAGCAGATAGGTTCAGAGCAAACTTCCCCGATACTTGTCCCGCACCTCTCATCTCCATAGATAAAGTGTTAAAGGCTCTATCCTAGGCAAAAAACACAGCTTTCATGTGACCTGATAGTATCCCAGGCTGTTTTCTGCACCGTCTTCAGCAAAACTAGTTTTGTCATTGAGCACCCTATTCAACCACAGTCTAAGTACAGGACTCATTCCAGCAGAGTGGAGAAGAGCCATCGTCTTCCCCTTGCACAAAGGTGGTGCATCTACTAACCCTGGAAACTGTCGTCACATTAGCTTGACAAGTGTGATCTGTAAAGCCATGGAGCTTATTATTATGGATCTCATAAACAAGAACATAGGCAGTCTCCAAGCACTTGACCCCTCCCAGTTTGGATTTTCAAGGGCAGATCTTGCCTGTTGAACCTGGTTGACTTCTTTGCGACTGTCACCAAGGCCCTGGATGAGGGAATTTCGGTACGTACAGCTTACCTTTACTTGGCCAAGGCCTTTGACTCAATCACCCATTCGGGCATCATTAAAAAGCTAACACAACTTGGTGTAAATCCGTATCTCATATGATGGGTTGCCAACTGGCTCACCGAAAGGACCCACAAGGTCAAAATAAGCACCTCCACTTCCAATAGTAGACCTGTCACTAGTGAAGTTCCCTAGAGATCTGTCCTGGGACCCTTACTTTTTGGCATCTACTTCTCAGAGGTCCAGGCAAAGACAAACGACCTGTGGCCGACCATGTTTGCGGACTGTAAGTTGGGTGCTGTCATTGACCCCCCAAATTATGTTAACATACTGCAAGAGGGTCTCACAGCAACTAATGACTGGTGCCAAAGTCATGGCCTTAATTTCAATGCAAACAAATGTATCATTATACCTTTCAGCAAAAACACGGCCCTCACTGATTACTACATCAATGGCAAACCCCTAAGTACACATCCTGTAAGAGACTTGGGTACTCAGGTTGACAACGATCTCACATTCGACCATCATGTTACGGTAGTGGTCAGAAAAGCCTTTTACTTGGTTCATCTCATAAGTAAAGCAACTACATCTAGAAAAATAGGAGGTTGTTACCTCTCTGTACTCCTCTCTCATTAAGCCAATAATTGAGTATAATTCTCTGTTTGGTATGTACCTCTCCAAACATCTGCACCAACTGGAAAGGCCACAGAAATACCTCACAAAGAGAATCCATGGCCTCCAATACCTGTCCTTTGCAGACAGGCTCAAATCACTGTCACTTTACTCGGTATTGTACAGATTGCTCAGAGATGATCTGTGTCTCACCTACAAGGCAATCTTGTACCCTGCCCTACTAGAGATGCTCAAAAGTCCTGAATCTAATATACATCAACAAAATCTGCTGGAGAGACAGGTTTGTCTCCCAGAGGCTGCTCGTCTCTGGAATAGACTTCCCATACATGTCAAACAGAGTAGCTCCCTGACCCTCTTCAAGGGCAACCTTGGTGATTGGATGGGAAACCACAAATTTGCCCCAGGGGTTCCACCTGTGTCCCTCATTAGCAGGGGCTACAAGTGCTGACTGAAGATTCTTTTTTGTGGAAAAACTCTTGGCTAGGCTTGTAAGGGCCCCAGGGCCATTAGCCAAGTGAAATCCTATGATCCTGTGACTGACTGATATGTTAGTAAAGGTAGTGTGTGTTTACAGAGAACAAGCTGGAATATATTGCTATAACCTTTGTTATTGTATTTTTCATTTTATGTGATTACATTTGAGTCTGAGTTGTATACATTTAATAAAGCTACTACAGTCATCAAACTGCTTAATATAACCCCACCCTATTCCACCTAACTTGCTCTCTGCCCCCCCCCTTTTTGTTTTATACTAGATCTGACTGAGGTTCCACTATCTTTACCCATTTAACCCATTCATTCCATAAGGGGGTGAGATAGTCCTATGATCCCTTCATTCTTTCTCAGTGTGCCTTTTTAGTCTATTTGTGGTAAAGAGTGAGCTAGCTTTGCAGTCTAATGAGGCACCCTACCTTCCTCCCTTGGAAGTATCCCCTTTCCAAGGGGTAGTTCACTGATTTATACTTATGTGCTGTCAGCTATAGGGAACATGTTTCCGCATACTCTCTTGACTTATGTGCATATACTCTGGTAGTTCATGCCGAAAGGCTTGTATTTCATGGGTTCAACTCGTAATGCTCCTTTTAAGAGTCACACAGTGGACTAGCTGAAGCTGCCTCTGTCTTCCCAGGATGCGCAAACTGGCAGCAGCTTTTGAATTCCATTCCCCTGCCAGATCCTACAGGTACGTGAGCTGCTGTCGAACATGAGTCACCTGTGTCATAGTCATAGCTTTATCCCTCCCCTCTATGGATGTGATGGTCTTCTCATCTTGGTTGACCTCAGTAACTTCTGTCTAAGTGTTGCTGCTGAGAATTTTGTTTTTGACAAGCCATCGGTTTTCACTTTGCTGAAGGAAACCTAGGCTGTTGCTCAAGTTCCCTTTCTTGTCTTAGGGAGAGACCCATAATGATAAATGCACTGTCTCTACCTGGACTGTTGACCTTCATTTTCCGACTTTTAGAATCTAGAGCATATTGGATGAGACTGATGACTGTTGGAAATCATGTGAACTGCTTCTCAGGAACTAACTTGTGATAAGTGCATCTGTTTTGCACCTCATTAGACAGTAGCTGAGGTTCATTGTTTCTTAGCCATCCTGGAGATTACCATTCATTGGAAAGCCAGAAAACTGTTTTTAGGAGCTAGTGTGAAATTAAGTTTCTACTTTTCTTTTGATGAGCGATGGAGTGATTGCATTGTTTCTTAGTTGTCCCTGGGCAGTGTGTGTGTCTTTTTTGAGCGTTTCTTTGTATATGTTTGTGTACAATCATGGGAACTTCACTGATTGAACTAGTTGCTGTTTCATTAGAAGTGTCTTCATTTTAAATTTTGGACTATTGTGCAATTTGATGCTCTTATGCTCAGATATGTATGAGCATGATGATGTACATGCTACCAAGGGCATTTACCAGGAGAAGACTAAAACAAGCCTGTGGACCTCTGAAACATCTAGTTCGAGACTACCGATCACCAAACGTCTGCTTCTTAAGGCTGAGATCTTTCAGTGTACATTCTAGGAAGCTTTAGCAAATTCATTTTTCCAACCTCATCATTCATTTTAGGCTTATTTGTGTTTTATGACAGATGTTTTGTGGATGTGTGATTACTAATAGTGGGCTAATGCAAAAGGTTTGCTTCCATGTTTCTTAGATATTTGCATCTCTCACAGGTATTACTCTCAATTGTTAGAAGGAGTGAACAGTTTGTAAAAATAAGGCAGTTGCTGCACTGCCTTAAAATACCTAATTCAGTCATGCAGATCACAGATGGGGTGAGAGCAGTCTGATGAGACCTGTTTCCAGAGAGCAGAGGACAAGGACTGGTCGTACTACTACGGGCTTAGGGGAAGATTACTGTAGAAGATCCTGAAGATTTATGATGGATGCATTCAGAATGATACCCTGAAGTTAGGTTAGATGGTGGCTAATCTAGCAGTGCTCATTGAAAAGGCAGGATTAGATTTGCTTGGAAGGATAAATAGTGGTGATTTACCTATTGGCTATTACTAGTGCGGTTTCGTAGTAGCTATAAGCAAAAATGGTAGCACTAATCTTAAGCTGGTTCATGAGAAGCGGATGATAGCATCTTTGGGAATCAGCAGTCTTTTACAAACTATTGTATAGTCCTGTAGGCTTATTTTAGCTTCCTGGTAGGTGCCCTGGACAGCATATACAACATTTCAGTGTAAGAGATCCAAGTTGCACAGTGGTCCAGAACTGAACCACTCAGGGACGTCCCATACACATTCTTTGCTGTCTCTAATTGGGCAGTTAATATCCCTGTATGTCTCCTCTCACCAGGAAGAAAACTGTCAGTACCAAGCTGATGGTTGTAGGCTACCTGTGATTGGAAGTCTTGTGTAGATGTTTGACTTTAAACGTAAGGTGGAAGAAAATTGATTAATACTCTAGGAGTTGCTGTATGCACTAAACAGTGAGAAATATAAAAGAGAGGGTAGCTTAAGTTTTAACAGTCTAAGGAGTGGGTCTTCTTTGATTGAACGTCTAATGCTCACTAGTATGAGCAGAGAGAGTGAGACTGGGAGGAGCTTCCAAAGTCAAATGTATAGAAAGGGCAGGCCAATTAATAGCCACTGAGTTTAATAGACTTCAAGCTATTGCCTGTGCCCAACACACCACTATCATTTAAAAAATATATACTCCGCCCTCAAAAAGTTGCCTTTATAAATTTTCAAGTGGGATACTACCTTAGTATCTGACACCCAGAAGAGATATTTTGAACTTTTGCAGCTTGAGTCTTCCTCACGTTCAGCCATTCTCCCGGTGCTTCCAGCCTTTTTGGATGCCTTCAATTCTGCCTCCAAAAACCCAGATTCATCACCTCCTTCCCCTAAAAGACCAGATAGGTTTTACAAAGTACCCGATTACCAGATGTTTAAGGTACCCCCCCCCCCCCCGGCCAACCCAGCAGTTATTGCTGTGTCCTAAGACAAACAGTCTAGGCATTTACCTTCTCCTTTGCCAACAGATAAGGACAGCAAAACAATGGACATCATGGGTAAAAAGGTACACACCTCCTCTACCCTGGCTTTCAGGGCTATCAATTACCAAACACACATGGTTAAATACGCCCTGGACCTGGTTTCTCAGGCCTACACCTTGCTGGCTTCCACCCTGGACTGTCCAACCAAATCAGACATTACATCCAAACTGTCCCTTGCTACACAAGTAGCCAGATGCACAATCCGTTGCAGTTGTGATGCAGCAGAGGTATCAGCCAGGTTTGCTGCTACTGCATCTGCCTTGCGCAGATACTCCTGACTCAGATTGCAGCCTGTACCAGAGGATTTTAAATCAAAAATCATGGATGCTGCTCTGGACCACAACTTTCTGTTTGGAAAAAAATCAGCTGAACTTTTCAAAAACTTGCAAGAGAAAAGCAAGGAACTGCAGGACATTAAGCATTTGCTGGTGTCCCCAGTCCCCAGATACTACAGGAACTATCCAGCCAAAACATCTTTTGTCAGAAGGACCCCCTCAACCTGTCACCCTTCTACTCCTAGGCCCCGTAGGGGATCCAGGAGTCAACTTTACTTCAGACCCACCAACTCTCAACCCCTTACCAAACTACCCTTTCCAAATAGAGGGGGGCCCATCTTCGGCGTGACTGCTGTGCCCAAATACCCCTGTCCACCCGCCTTACCCAATGCCCTCCATTCTCAAAACCATCACCTCGTATCTCTGGGTTCTTTCTATCATCCAAAAAGGATACTTTCTATCCTGGAAAGAAAAAACAAAACCAAAAAGGATACCTTACCCTCCAAAAAATCATCTTCCTCTATTCCCTTCCATCTTGCAGGAACTCATGTCTCAAGGAACTATAGAACCAGTTTCCTCAGGACAGGAGGGACTAGGCTTCTACACTTGCCTTTTCTTAGTTCCAAAAAAGGAAGGCCCCTGGAGACCTGTCCTGGACATAATGAACTTTCATATTTAGACCCTAAAGCTGAGTCCCTATCAACCAAACTCCAGATTAACAACAAAAAATCAATCTACTTAATTTGTATGTATCTTCCCCCTGGTAATAATACTCAGACTCTGGAAAACTTACTTAGTTCACTTTCCAACCAACAACCCCAAGAAACCATAATACTTGGTGACTTTAACATTGACTGGATAACCTGTTCACACCAGCACCCAACTAACCATATTAATCTCTATGGGTTCTCTCAATTAATAACAACTCCTACTAGAATCCATAAACAAAACAGAAAAGAAACAACTCTTGACTGGATCCTTATTAATAACCAACCTTGTAGTTATACTCCAGGAACCCTTCCAGATAATATTAGTGATCATATGCTTACATATGTGATAAGACAAAAGTGAATATTCAACACACTCATAAACTGAAAACATCCCGCTCTAAAAAACTCTTCAACCCAGATAACTTCCTTACTGAATTGCAGGCATGCGATTGGTCACCTCTAACTCATCTTGAACTTAACAAAGCTGTGACCTACTTTAATACAACCTTTCTTCAAATCCTGGATCATCATGCCCCTTTTCTTTCTACTAGAATAAGATCCAAACCTGCTCCATGGCTATCTAAACAAACAAAAGAAAAATGCTCCTTAGAAATCGAATCTGGGCCAAATGGAGAGGTAGTAAATGTGGATCTGACCACCTCCTCTTCAAACAATTAAGGAATGCTACCAAGAAAGATACTGTCAGAGACAAAAGGCATATTATCTTCACCTTCAACAAAGCAGTCAAAACCCCTCAAAAGTTCTGGTCAAGTGTTAATAAACTTCTTAAACCTGGACATTCACCTACTCCTTCCCCTTCAGGCTTTCATCTCAACAATGCTAAACAGATCCCAGAAGCCTTTAATAAGTATTTTACTGAAGCCATTCAATCACTAGCTAACTCATTACCCACACCTACTGCTTCATTACAAAATACCTCCTTACGCTCATCCAAGACCTTTCAGATTCAACCCGTTGCTACTTCCCATATTTATAAGCTCCTTAAAAAACTAAAACCTTGTACCCCATCTGCTGACAAACTACCATCAGAATACCTACAAATAGCTGCAAAAGCTATCAAATATCCAATATCCATATTAATAAATAGGACTATCACTGAGGGAACAATCCCAACCTTATGGAAAATATCTCACATAATTCCCCTACACAAAGGAGGCTCATCAACTGAACTCTCAAATTTTCAACCCATTGCCTTACTTTCCCCACTAGCCAAGATTATGGAAAGATGTGTTCATAAACAAATTCTTAACTACCTTCTTCAAAATAAACTTCTAGCCGACTGTCAACATGGTTTCAGACCATTCCACAGCACTACAACTGCCCTCCTTTCATTCTCTGACACCATAAATACTAATAGAAACAAGAATCATTTCTCCACAGCACTATTCATAGACCTTTCAAAAGCCTTTGATATGGTTAACCACAATTTACTTCTTGACAAACTAAACCTTTATTCTCTCAGCCCACTCTCACTACAGTGGTTTGAGAGCTATCTCCAAAACAGACAACAAGCAGTCCTATGGGAGAACAACCTATCTTCCTTACTCCCAGTAAATATTGGCGTTCCACAAGGATCAATCCTTGGCCCCCTTCTTTTCTCATTATTTATCAATGACCTACACCTCAATATACCTCAAGCTACCTGCATTCAATATGCTGATGACTCAACATTAATCTGCACTGCTAATAATATTCCCTCCCTCCAGTCCCTCACCCAAACAGTCTTCTTAACTGTCGAAAACTGGTTTATGCAACACTGCCTCCTCCTTAACCCCAAAAAAACTAAGCTACTTCTTTTTTCTCCCACTCACAAATCTCCCACACCTCTCTTTACTATCTCCTCAAATAATGCAACCATTATTAACCCTGATAAGACCACTCGATTACTAGGTGTAACTATAGATAATAGTCTCAATTATGATGAACACATTAACTCCACTATTAAAGCTGTAACCAAAAAAATTGGGACTCTCTACAGAATCAAACCCTTTCTGACCCCAGTAGCTAGAAAAACCATTGCTCAGACACACCTGATCTCCACCCTCTTCTATGCCTCACCTATCTATACTAACTTATCCAAAAATAACATTACCAAACTCTCCATCTGCTACAATAGCATAGCCAGATTTATTACTGCTACTCCCCTAAGAACACACCACTGTCTTAACCTCAAACAGCTAGACTGGTTAGAGCTAACTAACCACTTACTCTATCAACAACTACTCATCATTCAAAAGACCCTCTTCTACCCTGATGCCACCCCTAGCCTTACAAAACAGATAATCCCATATAAAAACCTTGCCACACTACGTTCTGCTAATAAACTCCTAGTATCCCTAACTAAATCATATAATAAAACTGGAGATTCATTATTTTCAAATTCCATAGGTAAAATCTGGAATCAACTCCCTCAAGAAATTACTAATCAAAACTCTACCTCTCTTTTCAAAAAACATATCAGAGAACATCTTAAAGCACAGTGGTTGTGTCCTTGTGCTAATCCCGACTGAAAACATGTCCTCACTTACCTAATTTTTCCTCCACTTTTCTGAGCTCCTCACAAACACTTTCAATTAGTTTTGAGATTTGTATCTGAGAATGTATACTTTGCCAACAACCTTTTTACTTCATCTTGTTTTATTGTTTCTGTTTTAATAAGGTTAATACAGTAGTTTATATTAGTCGTAGTGTTATAGTTTCTTGTTAATAAGTCTAATACAGTAGTACATAGTATAACTGTATCTCCTATTTTTAGTATCTCTTCTATGGTGAAATTGAATTTTCTTTTCTTTTTTTACATTGTATGGTGTACTCATATCAATGCTTTATTTGTGCCAATGTAATATTTATTTTATTGCCTGTACCGGAGCTTTTCTCCCCGGGCCTCTACTGAAAACGGATACATATCCAGTTAGACTAGCCCGGTCAACAAATGTAAAATAAATAAAAAAATAAAATATCTGAACATCTTCCTAAAGGTTCCCTCCTTCAAGATGCTTTCCCTTCAGACTCTTTTACCCCTCATACCACCCCTAGCCTTCATGGTCACTCTAGACCTAAAAGGTGCATACTTGCGCATTCCTGTCAGAGCCTCCCACAAGAGGTTCCTACGATTTACTGGCCTCTCTTCTCATTTTCAATTTACTGCATTGCCCTTTTGCTTGTCTACAGCCCCCAGAGTTTTTGCCAAGTGCTTAGACCAGCCATTGCCTAATGCAGAGTCAAAGGAGTACAAATCTACCCTTACTTGGAGAACATTCTCATTTTGGCAGAATCAGAGTCCACACTGCTAACCCATCTGTAATTCACCATGTCTCTTCTTCACAACCTGGGATTCACCCTCAACCTTCAAAAATCCTCTCTTATCCCCCAATAGGACAAGTTTTTCCTAGTTTGCAGGATCAGAACAGACTTAATGAGATCCTTCCTTCCAGTAGACAAAGTGCAGTCCCTTTCCTCCCATTTTCAAAGCCTACTGTCAGAGTCTCATCTAACTGCAAGACAGTTTCTGCAGATTGTAGGTCTCATGGCAGCCACCATCCCCATGCTCCCACTGGTAAGGATGCACATAAGAAAATTCCAGTGGTACTTAAAGAATGTGAGGTCCCAGAGTCAACATCCACTAGACAAAAATCATTCTCCTTCTGCCCTACTTACAAAGAGAGCTAAAGTGGTGGATTCAGCAGGTTTCCTGAAACCAGGGAATTTTTCTGCAACTGCCCCCCACCACTCCGTCCATGCACAAGGATGCATCAGACCTAGGGTGGAGGGCAACCCTACAGGACTACAGGGTACAACAGTGCTGGTCCCCTGCCCTGCAGAGGCAACACATCAGTGTCAGAAAAGTGACTGCTGTATTGCTGGCTCTAAAAGCCTTCCTTCCCATCTTGCAGCCAGGGCTGCTTCACATTGTGACAGACAACACTACTGTCATGTGGTACCTAAACAAACAAGGAGGGCCAAAGGCATACCAGTTATGCCGGATAACCCTACAGATCTGGGAAATGGCAGCCAAACACGACCTCTTCTTGAAAGCCTCTTCCATCCCCTCTCAGGAAAACAAGCAAGTGGACTTGCTCATCAAAACCTCTTCGCTACAACACGAATGGATGTTGCACAGGGACATCTTCCTAGACATAGTCCACCAGTGGGGCACACCTCAAGTGGATCTGTTTGCCTCCCCCCAGAACAGACAATTAAACAAATTTTGCAGCAGGAATCACTCCCTGCTAACCTGGAGAGTGGAACATTCACCTTTCCATGGAAGGGAATGTTCCTATATGCTTATCCTCCCTTCCCTCTAATACAAACGGTCCTTCTGAAAGTCAAGAAGGAACAACCACAAATCTTGCTGGTGACTTGCTATTGGCCAAGGCAACACTGGTTCCCCCTTCTGCTTTCCCTAGCCAAGGGCAATCACCACAAGTTACCCCACAAGGTGGACCTACTAACAACAATCGGGATCTCTCATTCACCCACAACTGTCTTTGCTGCACCTAACTCTGTGGGTGATCAACTTTTAATCCCTTTTAGACAACACTACTCAGAAGATGTGGTCTCAGTCCTGAGGGAGGCCAGGAAACCAACTACTAGAAAAAACTATTTGTCTGAATGGCAGAGATTCTCAAAATGGTGTTCTCTTAGGGACAAGGACCCATTTCAGGAAGATTCATCCCTTCTCCTTGCCTTTATATGTAAGTTCATTAAGGAGGGACTTGCTTATTCTTCAGTCAAAGTCCACCTTTCTGCCATTTCTGCCTGCTTGCCTTTACAGCCACCACTACTTTCCAGACTGGAGGTTAAACTTTTCCTGAGACGGGTCTTGCACATCAGACCACCAAGAAAGCCCATCCCTCCTCCCTGGGACCTTAATTTAATGCTGGAAAAGCTCACCCTACCCCCATTTGAGCCTGTCAGCACCGCTACTCTACAAATGTGCACATGGAAAACCATTCTTTTAGTGGCCATTGCCTCCGCTAGAAGAGTGTCTGAGCTACAGGCCTTCATGGCCTGCCCTCCTTACACCATCTTTCACAATGACAGGGTGACCCTGTGCACAAATCCTTCCTTTATGCCCAAAGTAGTAAGTGAACTATCCTTAAATCAGTCAATTCACCTACCTACCTTCTTCCCCTCTCCAACTAATTCCGCAGAGAGGATCCTCCATTCCCTGGATGTACACAGACAACTGAGATTCTACTTGGACAAAAGTAAGTCCTTCAGAAAAATCTGACCAACTGCTCATTTCCTTCCACCCCAGGGCTGTGGGTAAGGCAGTCTCCAAGCAAACTGTCTCCTCCTGGATCAGGAAATCCATTCTCTTCTGCTACTCGCATCCTCACAAACCATTGCCTCAAGGAGTGAGGGCTCATTCCACCAGAGGCATGGCTACCTCTAAGGCTGTCATGAGAGGGCTGGACATAGCCTCCATCATGGAAGCAGCTACCTGGTCTACAGTCCATACTTTCACTAAACATTACAAGCTTGACCAGGTCTGTAGGGCTAGAGCAGGATTTGCCAGGGCAATCCTGCAGGGATTCTTGGAATCCTCTACCTATGCCCCCTCCCAGCATTCCTCTTAGCTGTGGTACTCTCCCACAGTATGAATACTGCCACATAGGAATAGAAGGACATAGAATAGTTGTGTAAAGTCTTACCATAACCATAGATGTCCTTCTCTTCCATGTTGCATTATTCCATCCCACCCTCCATACCCACTTCTCCTTTTATGAATGCTTGGTCTACACCTATGTATCCTCTCCCTATATGCTACTCTGTTCAGCCCTGGAGGGACATTTGCTCTCCGCTTCTCGTTGTGCTTATACACACTTATCTGGGCTTCAAGTTCTGAGGTATGTGCGTGCCGACGTCACATTTATAGTCCCTGGTTTATGGCCCTACATGTGACATCCCACACACCTACAGCAGCCAGGCTTAAGCTTTTGTATAGTAGCTGCCGTTGGATCGCCCCAGGGCTGGAAATCCCACAGTATGAATACTGCAACATTATAGAGAAGGACATCTATGGTTATAGGTTCATAGGTAAGTACTAGGCTATCTGCCCAAGGGCATTTATAAGCCTAGCCAGAATGTGTTGGCTTTCGCCACCCCCTTAGATTAGTTCCCTGTGCCTCTGTCCAGCAGAGCCATTAGTTCCCTGCGCCACGCCACTTTCCAGCAGAGCCACTTCAGTGATCCCCGGGGTAAATTTTCTGTTTCCCATCCACCCGTTAAAGTTTCTCTTGAGTGTTAGTGAGGGACACTGCCTGATGCACATTGGAATCCTGTTCCAAAGCATGGGGGAGTCTCTGGGACAGGAATCTATCCCTCCAGCATGTCCTATTTATCATTGTGGTGAGGTTTATATCTCTAGAGCGCGTGGCTCTCCGGGATTTGTTTTTTTTTTTTAGGTGGAGCATGTCCGTCAATTCTGGGTTGGACATGGCCTTGTATGTCGGGCAGAGATCACCTCTGAGTAAGCGGTATGCAGCCGAGTACAGCTGGAGTTTCTTGAGTCGGGCTGCATAGGGCATCTGTTTGAGGCCAGTAATCCTCTTGGTGAGGTACTTTTGTGGTCTTTCCAGCAGTTGCAGGTGTCTTGTAAGGTACATCCCAAATGGGGTTACTTTTCTATGATAGGTCTAATGACTGATGAGTAAAGAGGCACAATAACCTTTTTTGTTCTAGATGCGAACCCTTTTGTGATTAGGTGGGCCACATAAAAGGATTTTCTAACAACCTTGGCAATATGATTATCAAAGGAGAGATTACTATCTACTTGGGTCCCCAGATCCCTTATTACATTTTCTGTATTTAGGGGACTACCACCTGTGTGGTAGTTCACGAGTACTTTATTTTTTTCCAAAGGGGATGACTATGCACTTTTTGGCATTTAGCTTGAAGCCATTATTTTGACACCAGGTATCCGTCTCAGTGAGACCCTTCTGGAGGGTGTCTGTATCAGCCGGAGGATCAGTTATGGCCCCTAGTTTGCAGTCGTCTGCGAACTTGGTCAGCCACAGTCCTCCTATTCTTGCCTGTACCTCTGAGAAGTATATACCGAATAGGAGGGGTCCTAGGATTAAGCCCTGGGGCACGCCACTTTTAACCAGTTTAGAGTCGGACATAGACCCTGCAACTCTCACCATGTGGGTTCTATACATGAGCCAGTTGGCAATCCATCTCGTGACTTAGGGGTTTATTTTCAAGCTGGTGAGCTTGTCTATAATACTAGAATGGGGAATGGTGTCAAAAGCCTTTGCGATGTCTAGGTAGGCTGTGTGGACCTCCTTTCCCTCGTCTAATTCATTGGTAACGGTCTCAAAGAAGTCCACCAGGTTTAGGAGGCATGATCTGCCCTTAACAAAGCCATACCCGGTAGGGTCCAAGGTTTGGAGGTTCCCAATGTCTCTGTTTATGAGTTCCATGATGATGTGCTCCATAGCCTTGCAGACCAGGCTAGTCACGCTTATAGGGCGATTGTTCCCGGGGCCTGTTGTGGCTCCACCTTTGTGGAGTGGGATAACTGTTGCTGTGCGCCACTCTGTGGGTATATAGCCTGTAGAGAGGCTGAGTTTGAACAGTGTGTTTAGGTGAGGGATTAGTTCATCTTGGAGCTCTTGCAAGACACAGCCTGGGACACCGTCCGGTCCCATTGAAGCTGTGTTTTTGGCTTTGGATAGGGCTGTTTTAACCTGTGTCTTTGTGATTGACGGGGCCTTACATTCTTCTGGTATGGTTATGGGCCCTTTAGGGGGTGAAGTTTGCACTAAACCTGTCTGCCAGAATGTTGACATTATCAGTCGGTTCAGTATATTTTGTGCCATTCTGCACTAACTGAGAGCAAATCTGAGAGTTTCCACTTAGGTTATTGGCATAGCTAAAGAACGCTTTGTGGTTATCTTTGTAGTCATTGGCAATTTTTCTTTCGAAACTAGCCTTGGATGATTTAATGAGGGTGTGTAGTTTCTTGCTGATACTGATCAGGGGTGTCTTTCCTTCTTGGGATTTTACTCTTTTCTGTACTAGTTTTCTCCTTCTCTTGTATAGCTTGTTTATGGCAGGGGTCCACCAGATTGGTTTTCTTTTCTTGGAGGAGTGAGTCTTGGTTTTACTTGGGATAGCACGATCATGCATTCCTGCAGATGCTCATAGAGTGCCTTTGTAAAGGTTTCAGCATCTTTTGGACAGCATTGTCCTTTAGCATGGGGGCTGT
Organism: Protopterus annectens; assembly: GCF_019279795.1. NCBI lineage: Eukaryota > Metazoa > Chordata > Ceratodontiformes > Protopteridae > Protopterus > Protopterus annectens. Next base: position 630,278,652 of record NC_056746.1, read on the forward strand.
GAACCTTTCCACATCGGTCTTAAGTAACGTGAAGTTTGCTTTTGAAATGTTTTTCACTGTGGTTTCCTTGATTGGAGGTGGGGGTGGAATGTGGATATCCAGAGTGATTAGTCTATGGCCTGATCTAACCAAGGAGGGGTTGACCTCCGGTGTGGAACACCGGTCGCCCATGTTGGTGATGACCAGGTCCAATATGTTGTTCCCTCTGGTGGGGGTGTTGACCAGTTGATCCAGGGCATTCGAGTTTATAAATTCTAGGAAGTGTTAGGCAAGGGAGTTAGTACTTGAGTAGTTCTCCCAGTTTATGTTTGGGTAATTGAAATCACCCAGTATTAGGATGTTTGGTAGGACCTTCATATTTCCCAGTGTCTCCAGAAATGCGGAATGTGGGTCCTGGGTCATGGTGGGTGATCTGTAGCAAGCTACAGTTTGGATTGCAGTTTTGCCCGTTGATAGTTGCACATGGATGATCTCTGATGCATTGTGCTGTGCCACTAACCTGGAGGTGTGGGCATCCTTGATGAATGTGGATACACCTCCGCCTTTTCTGTTTTGGTCCTGGTTCTGTGGTCGAAAGCTATGGTATGAGTTATAGCCTAGTAGTGCTGGGGTGCTCTCAGAAGCCTTAAACCAAGTTTCTGTTACTGCACAGATGTCGATGTCCTCCATAGTGAGGAGTGCCTCGAGTGCGTGCATTTTGAGGTTTAGACTTCTGCCGTTGAGTAGCATTACCCTCAATTTTTGGTTACTTCTGCTATTTATGGTGGTGGGTTTGTCTTTTGAGCCTTGCCTAAATAAGGCACTATGGGGGCGGCAAGAGCCTTGGCCAGTATTCGAAAGCCTAAGGGTGACTGGTGCAAGCCATCTCTTGCGAAGCAACTTGGCTTGTTGAGCATGTCATCCCAGGTGGACAGATACTGGATCCCCTTTGAATGACACCAGAAACTTAGCCAATTGTTGAAAGTGATCATATTTTCTTTATACTCTGGCATCATTCTTGGTGAGGGCAGGATGCTACTCAGGGTCAGGGTCATACCGGCCTGGGCTTACATGATCAGAGAGCTCTTCCATATCTGTTTTCATGTAGTCCGGGGAGGTACATCTGACGTCATTCACACCAACATGGACAATGACAGAGTTGTATTATTACTTGTTCTGGAGTGACCTGAGTGCTTGTGTTATGTGGTGGATCCTGGCGCCCGACAGGCAGCTAACTGTAACCTTCTTGTCCAGCCTAGTTAGTGGGACGTCAATGTGCCTGACTATAGAGTCGCCTATTACTAGTGTGTTGGGTATGTTATTTTGCCTTAAGGGCTTTGATTGTGTGGCACACTGATAATGTGAAGTATGTGTTTCATGGTTGGTGTTAGGGTGTGGAGGTTGCTTGGATGTCTGCTTTGGAGGTCTCTGTTGCTTTTGCAGATTTTTATTTAATGCCTTCGAGTATGTTTTCATGTATTCTTGTGTGTTATTTGCTGGTGTTGGTGTATTAGGTCTATGTGAGACTGGTGGTGTGTTGCAAGTATTGCCCTTCTCCTCTTGACTGTCAGTTCCAGTTTTGGGTTGAGAGAGCTTTGCCTCCAGTTTGGCTGTATAATTGCATCTCTCGCATATATTAGTGTTTGGTGGTAGGAGGAGAGGGTTGTCTGTGTACATGGGGCAGTTGTAACATTGCCTCAAAATGCCCAGATTCACCAGTTGGACTTATGGTAAGATTTTACACAATCTTGTTACACAGTTTTACACAATCTTACACATATGGTTATGGTAAGATTTTACACAACTATTCTTTTCCTTTCTTTATAACAGCTGCATTCCATTTTTTTTTCTTTCTTTATAGTAGCTGCCTTTAAGTCTAACATTAGTTAAATCACTCAGTTGTCCTGCAGGATATTATTCTGCATGTATTGTTCCCACATTTCTGCATGTGTAATGTGCTCTTTCTCTTTTCTAATGATTCGTCTAATTTGTTTTTCATCTTTTGCAATATTAAAGGAGAATCGTATCCACAGACTCAAAAACATGTTTATTTCATCATGGTTTGGTGTTTCCTACATTTTAACACCACTCTGGGATTATTTACCGTTTTTTAAACTATACGTAATTTCTGAATCTGACCTCATTGGGTCTAGCATCTTGAAGTGATCCTGATTATTTAGTCTGCCTCTAGGTATCCCACACTGCAGTGCTTCTCCATATAAAAATTACATCACGCAGGCCTCTTTCTTCCTAAAGCTGCTGTCACTGCATTGATTTTACAAGCATACACAGATGTCTTTCAGTCACTTAGTTTTAAGTAACTTTTCATGCCGTTCAGTGAGTACTTAAAACATAAACAGTGCATATGCTACAGAACAGACTTTCAAAGTGCTTTTTTACTGCTGCTTCTTTTTAGAATGACTAAATTGCAGTCTTTTGTGAATCCTGCTACTTCGACTCATCTCCCATCCCCCTTCACACCTAACTTTCCTAACTGTCAAAGTGCTAAGGGTAGTTTGAGCTGTTACATGCTGTGATTGACAGTTCACAACTGGAGACTTGACTTATGTACTTTTTCCTTGTTCTAGCCTTTACTTTCTGTATAGGTAGGGGAAGGACCAGGGAACTGTGACATCACAGCATGGATGTTTTTTTAGGATGGTCATGATGACAGTTTAGGGAGGGAATTGGCCAGAAAACTACCTGTATTCATTGGCCTTGATGACATCAATGAAATGGAAGCTACAGCACTTTTCTATGGTGAGATAAAAGTTTTTTGAAAGTGAAACCACCACAGTACAGTAAGGTACTGTTCTAGTGGAGAGAAACAGTTGATTTAAAATATTTTAAATGGTGTATTGTTGTTTATTCATAGCAGGGACTATAAATAGGGAGAAAAAGGCCAGAGAAAATGAGCATTTTATAATAGAATCACATTATCCTTTACTTCAAATACAGTTGGTTTAGATTTTGATTAGTTGTTGAGCCTCAACTTCCTCTATTTTGGCATAATTATTTCATAAATATTTCCATTTGTGCCGTTTCTTGATAACCACATTTCTCAGCCTTATGCAAATATTCATAAAATTCCCCAAATATCTCTTAGTACCTCTATAAAATCTGTAGTTATTTTTCTTGTCATAGAACGCCTAAGTTTGGTGACAACCCTTTCTTCTTTCTGTTGCCTAAGTCATTGTGCTAAATGTTTTTTGCACTTTGGAGTTATCAAAAATAGTTGCTTAATAGCAATATTTCTAATCTCATGCATATTATCCAAGCACTTGTATTCTCTTTAGCACTTTGCACCTCTTCTTTTTCTTTGAGATTCCCCTTGTGTAATTCTTTCACCTTTATCAGACCCTCCAAATTATTCCTATTACTTCTTAACCATATATCTCTCACAAGCTAGCTCTTCTAAAAAAAAAATATATATATATATATATATATATATATATATATATATATATATATATTTCCTAATAACACTGGAATAATTTTTACTTCCCTTTCCTTAAATTCTTGTTTTTTTAGCAGATAAATGGGGAAAGTGCCAGAGTCCCATTTTTTCTTGATCACCTTGCATTTTTCATCCATCCTCAACCCCTTTAACCATTTTTGCACATGGGGTCAGGGTGTCACTTCAGCAGTGACAATCATCTCGAGCCAAGATTTGCACCTCTGGGTGACTAGCCCTGCCGTTATAGTTCATCCGTACTACTCACTTGCACACACGCTCACTGCTAGGGACAATTTAGTGTGTCCAGTCCATCTGCTGTATGTCTTTGGAGTGTACTAGGAAATCAGAGCACCTGGAGGAAACTCACGCACAGAAGGCACGCCAGCCGAGAATCGAACCAGGGAACCTCTTGCTGTGAGGTGACAACACTAACGACAGCACCACCACGTGATTATCTTGCATTTTTATCTTGGCTTTTATCTGTGCACGATCTGAAATCGTTATTGGACGTGTGTCGAAGCTTTCAATTAAAAGCATGTGTTCCTGTGAAAGATAATTTTTATGTAGTCTAGCCCAGTTATTGTATCGTGGGGAGCAGTATGTAAATTCTGTCCGAGTTCCTATTATTGAATTCACATCTTCCATATGAAATATTTTCAAAAACCTTTTCAGAAATCTACCCTCTTTTGACATATTTTCCCTTCTAGGTTCGTCTGATAAATTCTCGCTGTTGCAAATCAAGTTCCAGCCCCTACCTATAAAGTACCATTCTCTTCTGAAAGCTGATTTTTCTCCTCAGTTTTTTAAAGTTCCATAATAGCAGTTTTTGGCAATATATAAATGCATGCTAGTGTGCATGCTTCTCCTTCCTTGCCAGTAATCCCTTAGTGCCACTAATCTACCACCATTGTCTTTTATTTACTCTTCTGTCACTGTTGGAGCCCGTGTACCAATCAGTATTACTGCTTTTCTTTTCCTTTGTCCCCAATATTCTGCTGAATGTCCATCCTGAAATCCTTTCTTTGTCAAATTCATATGCTCATTTCTTTCCAAATGTGTTTCCTGTAGCATTACTATTTGTACTTTGCATTTCTTAATATAATTTGATATGCTTTCCTATTTGTCTATACCTGTAAGGCCATTTACATTCCAAGATACTATGGAAAGAATGTCCGTTATAATAAAAAGGTGATGTTCTCACTTTTAAATTTGTATTTCCAACTTTTGTATTAAATGCACACACTGATGTTAGGCAGACTTATCTTTATACAGTTGTAATTATTTAGAGGGGCTGACATAGGTGAAAATATTGCAGAGTCTTATCTCTGAACATATGTCATGTATTTCAAGACATTTTGCTTTAATGAAAATCCTCAGATAAAAAACATACATTTTCTGAACACCTCAACCCCTATTAACTTAGAACAAAAGCAAAACTATGTATGTTTTCAACATGTGAAGTTTAACCCTTCAGATAGGCACAATTATTCAAAACTGACAGCAACATCCAGAGGCATAACCCAATATCAAGTTAAGGTTATTTATACAAAAGTTCATGTTACAGCCTGTGTTCCCACTTGCATGGGTTATTGACTGTTCTTTTCTTATTTTTCCTCCCCTTCCATATGTGAAAAACAGTTGTATGCTTTCAGAAAATATTAACTTTTAACCTTAAGAAAAAATGCACTGGCTACGTCTATTAAATACTAAATTATGCACTGTATTAAATGCGTTAAGCTATTAAGGCTGCTGGGAGCCTACTCACACTTAATCACTTTCCATCATTGCAGACTTTATTTTCCACTAAATTGCTTGCCATTGTACTTTTTAATTTTGCATTTCCCTCTCAAGATTAATTGCTTGCAACTGCAGACAGCACTTTTCTATGTAAAAGTAGTCGTCAGTGAGAAAAGAGAATCAGCTAACAACTGTGTAGATGCATGATGGAATCTACATAAATTTCACTCAGAGCAGAATGTACAGAATTCCCTGGCTAACTGCATTCAGCTTCAGACTTCTTGTCTCTCACTGAGAACATTTGATAATGGAAAAAAAAACATCTTTGCAAGTACAAGAAACTTATAATTTTTCATAGCTTTCATCATATCTTATTTTTAAGCCCATTTGCTTACAAAAAGAACTTGTATATAGCTTAAGCCAAGGACATTAATCTAGACATCCACCTTTGTAAACCAAGAGAAATTATCATCTTAATTCTTTGTGTAGTATAATCAGTAAAGAAAAAACAAAGAAACACAAATTTAAAATGAAAAACCGGCACCAAAAGCTCAGGAGAATACTTTATTATCAGAACTAGGGTTTTCGTCTCATAAATCACCAGATTTCATCAGATTAAATTCTTAAAAGCAATCCATCTTTAAATAGGCAAATCAAATCACATGATTGTCCAAACGAATACAAAAATATAACACATAAAATCTTAATACTCAAAACTTGTATAATCAAAATGTTTTGTATAGGCACATTTCCAATCATTCTGATCATTGTTTTAAATTTATTACCATTGAGAAAGTTATATAGAATATAAGGGGTGGTGCTATTTGGAAAAACATGAGTTGTATTGAATTATAGCCTTCAATGCAGTGGGCTTGCCTTTTCTTAATGATATGGCATCCACTGGCTGCCTTCTGAAACTTAGATCAAGAAATAGGTGATTTATTGGTGAAAATTTTTTTTGACTGGTTGGTTGGGTCTTTGTGCCATTTTGATATGATTGGTAAGTTTGTAAACTGATTTGCATATGATACAAGTTCAGGATACATCATTTACATTTTATATTATAGTAGCAAGGTTTTTAATATATTTACATTTTTACATTTACATGTTTTGATTCTCATTTTTGCTTATACATGTTTTGAGTATTAAGTTTTTATGTCGTATATTTTTGTATTTGAACAGTCATGTAATTTGATTTGCCTATTTAAAGATGGATTGCTTTTAAGAATTTAATCTGATGAAGTCTCGTGATTATTTATGAGATGAAAGTTAGTTCTGGTAATAGTCTTCTCCTGAGTTTTTGGTCCCAATTTGTTTTTCATTTAATATAAGCAGTACAACACCCCACCCTAGCAGACCAAGATCACAGCATTAAATTAACTTAAGCCTGCTCGTGACCAGCCTTTATTCTGTTGTTATACTGAAAGCCTATATTTCTTTCAACTAAAAAATATACTTGTTTACTTGGATTACCTTTGAATTGTCTTCCGCCATGTGTCCGACATGCATAACGCTGAAAGTATGGCTGCAAAAACAACAATGCCTATTCACCATGTGTTTGAATGGCAAATAAGCAAATTTTTTTTTGCCATTCAAACAGGTGGATCAAATATCGGAAATGGCTTTCCAGCAAACCATTTTCAACATTTGTTCCTTCGAAGTTCTCCGTATTTCAGTGATACTGGTCGCACAACAGGACGATCGCAGAAACCATGTGCGAAAAAACAAAGGTAAACTGTTTACTTTTATACATGCATCAGTCACTGATTAGAACCCCCCCCCTTTTTATACATGCATCAGTCACTGATTAGAACCCCCCCCCCACACATTTACAATACTCCAGATTGCACACTATACAGAACTGCTTTGCAATATAACATGCAGTTTATATAGTGAAATGTTTTATATAGATACTAATAAGAGCAACAATTTACAGTTACTTTTTTTTTTTCATTTAGTGTCCTTCAAAACATTAATGACATAATGTAGGGTATATACTTCACAGTCCACCCATAAGTTTAACAAAGCCAAAAAAATCCAGTCTTTTCTCAGCCACTTTATCTTGGAAGCCATATTTCACGAGTGTGATGCTTTATAGTATCCCATTTATTTACTAATGTCAGTGTTGCTGGTTGTCTTCGTGATCATTTCCCTCTCCCAACACCAGACTCTGGTTCAAGTTTAAGGTACAGCTGGTTGTTTTAATTAACTACCATGCTTGATTCCATCTCTCAAGCATTTTTCTTTGGAACATTGGAAAGTGTTTCACTGCCAAAGTCTCTCTATAAGCTTTTTTGTCAAAAGAATGAAAAAGCAGAATCCCCTTATGTTTCATGGTTCACCCTTTTTTGGACAAACTTATTTCCTCCTTAGCCTTTTCTGCATCAAAATATATTTACTCTGCCAAAAAATGCCAAAAAAAAAAAACTCTGGCGACATCTGGAATATAGCAAGTTAAATCTCACACATGCCTCTTTACATTCCCTGACTGCTGGGATAAATTGGTTTCTCTTCTGCCAGTGAATAATTATGTTCCACAAATACTCTGTTCTCTCCATTCACAGTTTTGTTAGGATCATCTTTTTCTGCTGGTATGATTGTGTCTTTACCAATGTAGGTCCTAGTTGTTTTCTAATGGCCAGGTTTGGAGGATACACTCAACATGCCATTTCAGATGATAATTCCTGCTATAGAATACCATTCCAGTTGCTTATCTTGATTTCATACAAATAATCCTTTCAGTTTATCTGGTACAGCAGAAAATCTCAGGCTTTCTCTGTGTGCACTGTCTTCTAACTCTACTATTTTTTGGAACAGCAGCTCTTGAGAAGTCTCGTACTCTGACAGCCTTTTCTTCATTTCATCCTTTATTTTTTGCAGTTTTACCAGTTCATCTGAATAGCTGGTTAAAGCCTTTTCTATTTTTTCCAGCCTTTTGTTTTATTTGAGTTGATGTATTCTTTCATTGTTTCATTTATTTTTATAAGCTGTGAGTATATGTGAAATATTCTTTCCTCTAAATTACTGGAAGCTATTTCTTGAACCAGCCATCTCTTGAACCAAAGCTGAAGCTTGATTTGCTTTTTATTGAGCAACTGCAGGATTCATCCCAGCCATTGTGTTTTCTCTTCACGTTTTCTGGTTGATTTTCTTTTAATTTCTGCAAATTTCTTCTTTGCTGGCATCCAAACAGTGTAGTTACTAGCCAGTAACTGAATTTTATCCGAACTTATAATTTCAGTAGTTTTTTTTTTTTCTCTCAGTTTCTGTTTTTACACTGGGAGAGCTGAAACTCAGCTGTTAATCATTGTGCAGCCATCTTAGAAGTGTTCCTTCCTTTTCTTTGAACCCTTCTGACACTTTTTCTTGCATGTCTTCTTGCTAAAAGCTTGTTGAGACCGTTTTGCTTCTTGTAAACGGAGTCATAGTTTGAAGCAAAGGTTTTAGCACACACAGAGAAGGAGGGCTGAAAAGTCTGAGTAACTCCCTCTTTCATCAAAGTGTTTGAGTATCTGAGTTGCAGAAGGATGAAACAAAGCCACCTTATCCAAAGGAGAATTTAAACTTTAAGAATTGAAAAGAAGGCTTACTTCCTGAAGAGGGAAAATGGTCAGTAAAGTTCTTCATAATGTCAAAAGAAGGCAACGCATACGTTAAACATGAGCCTGCTCATTTAAAATTCTAAAAGCTAAAGTGGTAGGAGAAAAATTATCTTCTCAAACCTGTCGATATCTTCTTTCCCATTCTTGTCAGAGGGACAAAGATAGCATTAACAAGATTTGTTTGTTAATAGGAGGACTAGGCAGAGAAATAGCTGTAGGGTGAGAAAACAAATATTTAATTAGACTAAGGAACTTTATAAACTTTGACTGTCTTTTTGGGGCTGCAGGTTAAGTATCAGGCATATTACAAGCCATAACGAAACATCGTCCAAAGCTGGGAGAAGAGGAGGAATAGCAGTAGGCTGCAGAAACTCCACTTGTAATAAGTTGTAATATTTATTTAAGGAAAAAGGAGTATCAGTTTGTTACTACTGAACAATTTATTCACTCTAGAAATAGTTTGTGGAAAAGAAAATTCTTCCATAGAAGACTCTGAGCCCTCACTTTCTCCAGAGTCAGCATTTTGGGCAGAAAAAGAGAAGGTGCCCTGTCCTCATCCCCTGTCCTGCTGTTCAGAAAGGGAATCTTCAGTAACCGAGGAAGCTGATCTTTTTTACAAAAATTCCAGTCATCTTTAAACATTATTTCAAAGTCCGCCATCAAACTTTAGCCAAGATAGTAAGCTCTTCCTTATTTACAGTTCTGCACCCTGAATAAGATACAGTTTAGTTTTTTTGTTTCATTTTTTTCTAGGGGAAATATTTTTATGATTTTATTTTTATAATCTTATATTTTTCATGGATGGTACCTTACCCTTTGGGAGCAGGTCTCTTAACCCACCTATGTAGAGATATACTCTGTCTTCCAAGACTGACAAGAGTGTCTCTCCCATGTTTGGTAAAGACACCTGACTAGCCACAGAGGACATGACTTACCATCCCCCCGGTCCATGGTGGCTGAAGTCACCATACCAGAGGAATCTTGAGAAAAAAGCAAATGTTTTGAGGAACCAGTAATTGCCACAGCAGAGTCACCTACCAGTCACAGAGGCATAGTCTGAGCCCGCTGTGTTGGCAAGGGCTCTTTGCAAGTTTTTATTTTCTTGGGTCTGGAGGAGGGTAGAATCATAGGAGTGGTAAGCTGTTCCATGATTTCTGCCAAAAAAGAAGCCTGATTCCCGGTTAGCACAGCTGGAATGAGTCAGTGACAGTTAAGTATTCAAAAGCAGTGTTCATAATCAAAATACACACTGATGGCCCCAAAACACATTTGCCCCTAGTAAAATATAGTCAAGTCAAACAAAATAAGCAGAAGTATTTTATTTATTTATTTTTTATTTGACATTTGTTGACCGGGTTGGTCCATCTGGGCTAAGGCCCTTTTTCAGTGGAGACCCAGGGAGAAAAACTCCATAATTACAAAAATATATACAGTTTCCAAGAAAAATGGTACACAAAGAAGAGTACATAACAATGGACGGCGAGTATATAGTAACAGTACAGATTACAGATAACATACACTGATGGCTAGTTATGTATATTGAGGTAGGTAGACTAGGAGAGATTGAATTTAAAGTAGAAAAAATAGTGGGGAGTGTTTGGGTAGCAGTGAAAAGAGAGATAAACGTGCAACAGTAGTATGTTGAATACTCTACTGGTGAGAAGATTGGGATAGTAAAGGGTGGTTTAGGGGTGAGAGTAGTGAAAGGGTTTAGAGGGGGAGAAGGGAGCGGGAGTTAGGAAGGAGGTAGAGTTAGGTCATAGGAAAGAAAGAAGTGAGAGAGAGAGGTGGGTTAGTCGGGGGGGGGGCTGGTAACAGAGGCAAAGTTTATTTGAGCTAAGGTGATTTCTCACAGTCTTTTTAAGTAGAAGTTTGGAAGAAGTGTTTAGTATGTCCAGTGGGAGTTTATTCAAGTGTTTGGCAGGGTAATAGCTATACAGGTTCTTTCCAATGTTGAGTTTGGGTTTTGTTATGGTCAGAAGGTGTTGGTCAGAGCTCTGGAGTGTCCTGGTTGGGGTGTAGGATGAGATTATGGGTGATATGGCTGGGCAGAAGTGGTCTGGTATAGAATGGAATGGATTATCTGGAGCTGGGAAGAGCGTAAGGTTGTGAGGGAACTCTAACCATTTAAGTTTTTGTAGAGCAAGACAGTGGTGAGAGGAGCAAGGAAGTTCAGCGGCAAATTTTGCTACTTTGTTAAAGGTGGATTCAAGTTTGGTCATAAGAGAGGTCTGCAGGTTGGTGAGAATCTGAGCGCCATAGAGAAGAGTTGGAAGAAGGTAGGCGTGTGATAGAGCAATCTTTGCATGAGGTTTTGTTTCTGTAAAGAAGGCCGAGTTTTTGGTGGGTTTTCTTGATGTTGTTTAGTACGTGCAGATCAAATTTTAGTTGGTCATCAATAATGACCCCAAGTAGTTTAGTGTGATTATCCACCATGATAGGTGTGTTGTTATGGGAGGAGATTGAGAAGTTTTGCTTCAACTGGGTCATTGTCTTTGGAAGAAAGAGAAGGAGTTTGGCCTTTTTTGGGTGCAGGATTAGATGATTTTGGTTGAGCCAGGTCTCAACAGATAAGAAGGATTCTTGAGTTTTAGAATGGAGTATAGGAAGCATGTCTGCAATGATGATGACAGTGGAGTCATCAGCGTATTGCATTAGGGAAGAGTGTGGGGTCGAGCTGGCTAGTTGATTGGTAAAAATGTTGAAAAGCAGTGGACCTAGGATTGAACCTTTTGGAACTCCCATAAGTGCTGGAAGTTCTGGGGAGATAGCTGAATCCCATTTGACAGACTGGGAATGGTTACTAAGATAACTAGAAAATCAGGAGATAGTGGCAGGGGAAAGGTTTAGGTGGGAGAGTTTCTCTAAGAGTAATGGATGGTGGACAATATCAAATGCTTTTGATAGGTCAAGAAAGAGACAAGATGCAAGTTTATTTTGTTCCCTAGCTTGAGTAATGCTGTTTATGAATGAAATGAGAGCTGTAGAAGTGCTATGGCCAGGACAGAAACCGTGTTGGGTGGGGGTACTTAAGTTGGCTTCAGTGAGGTGCTGGAGAATCTGTTTATGTACACATTTTTCCAGGATCTTGGATAGGGAAGATAGTATTGCGATAGGCCTATAGTTAGTTCAGTAGAGGTAGCTTTCTTGTGAATGGGTATAGTGTAAAATTTCTTCCAGATGACTGGGACTGTTGATTCAATAATAGATCTGTTTATGAGGGATAGATATGGGTAGAGCAATGGAGTTAGCAGCTAGTTGAAGAAAGAGTGGACGGAGACCATCTGTGGAGGGAGAGCAGGGTTTAAGCTTAAGGAGCAGTGATTTTATGTAAGAGGCAGAGACTGTTTGTAGGTTGAGAGGTTAGGGTGATTTGGGGGGAGGCAGGTGGGGTGGTGCTGGGGTTGGAGTGGTTCATAAGTTTGCTAATGGACTCAATGAAGTATGTGTTGAAGTTAATAGCAGTTTGGAGAGGAGAAAGTGAGGGGTTTGGGTGAGGGGTGGATGGGTTTCCTGGATTTAGGATATTGTTCACAGTATACCAGACTTTTTGGGGGTTCTAAAGGTGTGTTTTTGGGGGGTTAGTATAGTAGTTTTTTTGTCAACTTTATTTGATTTTTTTGCCTGGTTACATAGTTGTCTGTATTGTTGTAGGTGTATGGGCAATTTGGTTCTAATCCATAGTTTCCATTGAGTGTCTCTCTGTGCCATTAGTGAAAGAGTCTTGTGAAGTCAGCCAGCCTTAAGACACTTGTTAAAAGTATTTTTCTCAAACACAATATTTCTCACCAAAATCAGGACACACTGCAAAGAAAATAAAGATCCAACGTTGTCTTTTCCATCTGGGTTCAGCCATTTGGGTTGTTGAATCTGACTCGGACCTGATGCTGGCCCGTTTCCAAAGACTTCACCCCCACCAAGCTCTACCTCATTTACCCATACCCCCCCCCCCCCGCTCTGTCAAAGCTACCTAAGATCCTGTTTGCCACCATTCTGGACAGCACTTCTGTTATCTGTTCCATGGAGTATACCCTTTTTCTGGCTAGTTTTTTTGATAGTGCTCGCTTCTTTTACCCTAGTTTTCTTATTATGTTAGTTAGTTTAGCTTGTTAGAGTTTGTGTGTGTATTGTGTTAAGGTGAAGGTTTAGTGGTTTGTTGAGTAGGTTGTTTTTTCCCAGTGTTAAGGCTGTTTGTTGTAGTATTTTTTGTTTGTTAGGAGTAGGTTAGGTTAAGGTAAAAAGGATACATTTTAAGAAGTGTGTTGTGCGTGGGCATAAACTTCCTTCTCAGGACTCCCATGAGTGGTGTGTTATCTGCTGTCTCTGGGCTGCTCATCTTGAATCTCCTTGTGCTATTTGTAAGGGTTTTGGCTCTTGTGCCAATGAGAGTAGAGCTACGTTGATGTTGAAAGGTATTCTTCCTTCTCTAGTAAAGGGGACAAGTTAGGTCAAAAAGAGGTTGATAAGACCTATAGTTACTAAGGTAGGACTGTAAGCGGTTGGCTCGCTCTTCTGCTGTTTCTTTTTCTGTTCTGTCAGATCTGAAGGTCTCAAGACCTTCAGTTCCCCCAGTGGCCTCAGCTTCACAGTCAGTTCTGACACCTCATACCTGATTGCCTTCAAGGCTGGTTTCGCATAACTGATCCACTTTGGCTCCCCTACCTTGGAGCCGATCTTCAGCTGTGTTACCTCAAAGCCAGTCTTCAGCTTTTGTGTGGCAAACCCTTTAGCCCTTTCCTTGCAAGAGGAGCTCCTTTGGAGTGGACCTTTTCTTTCTTTTCATTTCTGTTCCACAGTAGTTTTCACTGGCATCCTCCCCATCTCTGCCAAGAATCCAAACTTCCCTACTTCCAAGATGACTGCACATTAAGTAACAGCTTGTTTCTAGCTCTCCCAGTGTGAAAACAAAAACTCTGCAGAGAAAACCAGTAGACTTGTGTTTATGGGTAAATTTCAGTAACTGGCTTGTAAGTACACTGCCTAGATGCCAAGAAAAAATAAATGCAATACGCCTGGAAACAAATCAGCTACAAAAAGTGAGGAAGAAAAGCTGACTGGGGAAGAGATGTTCTTCGTCTCACATTGCTGCAGTCATAACCTGTGGGTAGTCCGCTGTCCTCGGTCGGCCCGAATACCAAAGAGCTAGGCTGGCGTCGGTCATGGGCGCCCAGAGCTGACGTCAGCACGTAGTGGTACTTAAGCGCATGACCGACGCCATATCCCCAGTCTTTCTTGCCGCGTGGTCCGAAGCAGAAGCAGCGTTTGCAAGTGCCATTCGGCGTTCTGAAATTTTCAATTTTCGAGTTTCAGACCGAAGACCAAGTTGGGCTAAGTACCCCGTTGGGGAAAATTTTTGTCTTTTCTTGCCTCAGTTAATCCGGATGTCAGAAAAAGTTAATAATTGTATTTCTTGTGGGAAACAGATACCTCATAGGGACTATCATTCTCTCTGTATTCCTTGCTTAGGGCCTGAGCACGACGTAGTCGGGTGTCGCTTTTGCGCTAGATTTAATAAGCGCACCATTAAACGCAGATTAGACTGTGCCAGGTTGGTTTTTGGTAAGCGGTGTAACTACAACATGCCGTCGGATCCTCCGACGCCCGCTACCGTAAAAAAGCGAAAAGATAAATCTTTAAGGTCAAAACCGGATGAGTCGTCCGTTGCGGACGCCGGTTCTATGGAATCTACGGTTGAATCTGTGGATCCAGCCGAGGTCTCGGCTGAATCCCAGGGGGAACCTTTACTGTTACAGGAGTTGGCCTCTCAGGAGTTAGGCCAGGCCGAGGGTGCTTCTCAAGTTTCTGTGGTTCCATCCTTACAAAAGGTTATTAGGCCTTCTACTTCAGTCTCTAAAGGCCCTGCTAAGGCTAGACCTGGTCTTTCTGGTACGGGCCATAGCCCTAGTTCTTCGGGTACTGTTCCTAAAAAACATATGTTGAAAATGGCAGAGGATTTGATTACTTTGATCAGGGGTTCTATGCCCCCTCCTGAGAAGAGGCCTAGGGTGGAGACAGATTTAGAGGGTTTGGAGCATTCCTCTGATTACTCTGAGTCCTCAGCTGAGGATATTCTGGATTTTCCTCCCTATTCAGATTCGGATGCAGAGGATTCCTGTCCTTCTGCTTCTCCTCCAGAGGATTTTTCCTTTTCTGAAACCTTGCACTCCATGAGGGAGCATTTCAAGTGGGAAGGTCAGGATTTTTCGGATTCTCGTAAGAGGCTTAGGGAATCTTGTTTTGCCACAACATAGACCTTTGGCTATTCCCCCTGTTTTAGATGTGGTTCAGGATGTTTTTTCTGAAGCTTCCCTTAATCCTGATTCTTTACCCCCTGCCCCTGTCAAGCCAGACAGGTATTACAGAGTTCCAGAGGCACATAAATATTTGTATAAGAGTCCTAGAGCTGACCCAGAAACTATTATTCAAGGGCCTAAAGGTGTCAGGGCTTCTGTGGTTAAGAATCCAGTTCCTTTGGATAAAGATTCTAGAGCGTTGGATAGGTGGGATAAAAAAGTATACACCTCTTCTACGTTAGCTATGAGGGCTTTAAATTGCCAATTTCATATGCTGAAGTATCAGAACTTTCTGTTAGGTCAGTTAAAATCTAAGGTAGATGCTCTACCTGAGGGTATAGAGTGTAAGGAATTGCAGGACTTGGTTCATGCTTCTGACCAAGTTGGTAAACATTCCTTGCAGTGTGGCTTTGATGCCCTTCAGGCTTCTTCCAGGGTGGCTGCTACTGGTTCAGTTATTCGTAGACATGCCTGGCTTAAGGATCAAAATTTGTCAGAGCATGTTAAAGCTCGGATTTTGGATGCTCCTCTTCAATCTGAAGTTCTTTTTGGTTCCCCTGTGGAGTCAGTTTTGAAAAAGATGGAAGACAAAGCTAAGTCTATGCAGACGGTTAAGGAATTTTTGCAGGTGCAGCCCCCTAAGTTTAGCAGGAATTGGCCTGCAAGAGGATGTTCTTACCCTTCTTCGGATTTTCAGTCTAAGGGCAGGGCTCACGCTCAGGGTGCTTTCAGACCTAGGACTTGGAGTTCTCCTGCACAATCTTCTGGTGAGGGCAGGGGTCAGCCTTTTCGTAAACAGACCCAATGACCTGTATCTTCAGCTGCCAGATCCTTCTTTTCTGGCAGCTCCTCTAGGAGGAAAGTTGGCACTTTTCAGACAAAATTGGCATTTGGTCACCCAGGACAAATGGGTGTTGGACATAATAAATCAAGGCTACAAGTTTTATTTTCACTCTTTTCCTCCTTTCAAAGGCATGCCAGATGTACCTCCTCAGCAAAGGCTGGAGGCTCAAGAACAAATTTCTTTGCTTTTACAGATGGGGGCAATCCAGGTGGTACCTCCGTCAGAAGAAGGCCTAGGGTTTTATTCTCGTCTATTCCTAGTGCCAAAGAAAGGAAACACTTGGAGGCCAATTCTGGATTTGTCCATTCTCAATACATACCTAGACATTCCAAAGTTCAAGATGCTAACATTACAGCAACTTCTGCCTCTGCTAGGCAAAAATCACTGGATGGTAACTCTGGATCTCAAAGAGGCCTATCTTCACATTCCTATCAGGCCCAGCTGCAGGAGATTCCTGCGTTTTCAGGCTGGTACTTCTCATTATCAGTTCTCTGCATTGCCCTTTGGTTTATCTACTGCGCCCAGGGTGTTCACAAAGGTTCTGGCCCCTGTAATAGCTTTCTTAAGACTGAGGGGAATACAAATTTATCCTTATCTGGACGATTGCCTGAATCTTGCTCAAGACAAAGACAAGTTACTTCAACATCTACAGTATGTAATGGCAGTTTTAAGGTGCCTAGGGTATTCTGTGAACGAAACAAAGTCCAGTCTAGTACCCTCTCAGGACATGTGCTTTCTGGGTGTGAGACTGAATAAAGCATCTCAGATGGCTTTTCTGACCCCGGACAAACAAAGAACTCTTCATCTATATTTCCAGCAATTATCAGTACTGTCCAGGCTGACTGCAAGGACAGTCCTTCAAGCCTTGGGGTTCATGGCATCTTGCATTCTGGTACTTCCCAATGCCAAACTGCATATGAGGAAGCTACAATGGTATCTCAAAAGTGTATGGACTCAACACTGCCACGATTTGGACACTGTCATTCAGATAATACCTTGCATCCAAAAGGAATTCTTGTGGTGGGCACAGGAATGTCACCTAAACAAGGGACTTTCTGTGACCCGACCAGAGGCGAGTCAGATCATAACGAAGGATGCCTCAGACCTGGCTTGGGGAGCACACTTCAATGGAAAATGGATTCAAGACACGTGGCCTCCCAGACTACAGCATTTGCATATCAACATGAAGGAGATGTTAGCAGTCCAGTTTGCCCTGATGGCTTTCAAGGGCCTACTTCAACCAGGACAGGTGTTGATTCAAACAGACAACACTACAGTCATGTGGTACATCAACAAGCAGGGGGGAACCCATTCTTACCCTCTCTGCAGACAAGCAATGATATTGTGGGAGACTGCTCTGAGTTTGCACATCACTCTTCAAGCACGGTTTCTGCCAGGAGCACAGAACTCCCTAGCAGATGTATTGAGCAGACAAATTGTGGATCCCCACGAGTGGAAATTGGATCTTCTAGTATTCAAACAGTTGACAGTGGCTTGGGGAACTCCAGACATAGATCTGTTCGCTTCCCCTCTAAATTTCCAACTACCAAAATTTTGCACAAAGATGTTTCACCCAAAAGCTTGGAAAGTGGATGCTCTATCTTTCAGTTGGAACAAACTTCACGTCTATGCTTTTCCTCCTCTGCCTCTCCTTACCAAGGTACTCTTGAAAGTCAGGCGCGACAAGCCTTGCATGATTTTAATAGCACCAGATTGGCCACGACAGCACTGGTATCCTCTGCTGAGGAGTTTAATTCAGGAGCCTCCTTGGCCTTTGCCACAGCTTCCTCACTTGTTGTCCCAGTCAAGCAGTCATTTGCTCAATGTCAGGGTGCAGTCCCTGCATCTAACAGCCTGGCGAATTCTGTTTTAGAGCCTGTGGGTTCTCAGCTTCCTCAACGGGTTTTGGATGTCATTTTGGAAGCCAGGCGACCCAGCACTAGAAAGGTTTATGCTGATAAATGGAGGAGATTTTTTCTTTGGAGCACAACAAAGGACTTTGATGTCTCGGTACCTAATTTGAGTTTTACACTGCAGTACCTTACTGAATTACTAGACAAGGGTTTGTCATTTTCCTCTGTGAAGGTTCATGCTGCAGCCATTTCTGCTCACTATGATTGTGACCCTCCTTTATTTTCTCACTCTTTGTTTAAGCAATTTCTTAGAGGGGCAAAAAATATAAGACCCCCACGTAGAGCTCCTTCTCCTTCCTGGGATCTCAATTTTGTGTTGGAGAAGCTTACTTTGCCTCCTTTTGAACCTGCAGCTACGTGAATTGAAGTTTTGTCTTGGAAGACTGCCTTTTGTTGGCCATTACTTCTGCTAGAAGGGTATCTGAATTGCAGGCTCTCATGGCAGTTGAACCATTTCTAATATTCCACAAGGATAGAGTTTCCTTACGTACTAACCCTACTTTTATGCCAAAAGTTATTTCTAATGTGGCCTTGAACCAGTCTATCCATTTGCCTACTTTTTATGCTGATCCCCAAAATAAGGGGGGAAAAATCTTGCATTCTTTGGATATACACAGGCAGTTACGTTACTATTTGAGCAGAACTAAAGGGTTCAGACAGACTCAACAGTTATTTGTTTCTTTTGCTTTGAGTTCACAAGGGAAAGCTGTTTCTAAGCAGACTATTTCAAAGTGGATTGCTAATTGTATTGCCTTTTGTTATTCTCATCATGGGAAGAATGTTCCTGCTGGGATTAGACCTCATTCCACTAGGGCTACTGCCACATCTACTGCTTTTTTGAGGGGTGTAGCTACTAAGGATATTTTGGAAGCAGCTACTTGGAGTTCAGTTCACACTTTTACTAAGCATTACCATCTCCCTCTTTACTCCCAAGTCCAGGGCTGGGTTTGCCACTGCAGTCTTACAGGGCATGTTAGCAGCCCCTAATGCTTTTTAGTTTGCCAGCCTCCCTTTTTCTTTGCTTTGGGATTCTACCCACAGGTTATGACTGCAGCAATGTGAGACGAAGAACATAGTACAGTTTTGTACCTACCATAAATGTAGATGTTCGAGGATCCACATTGCTGCAGTCCTATTTTCCCTCCCTCCTTCCCCTCTATAGTTTGGGGTTGTTGTTGTTGTTGTTGTTGTTGTGGTTGTTGTTGTTGGTATTGTTCCTTAGGGATTATTGTTATTTTCTCCTTTGTGGCTCTGGCCTTTCCTTTTTTTAAGGCCTTCTGACATCTGGGGGAAGAACGACTGAGGATATGGCGTCGGTCATGCGCTTAAGTACCACTACGTGCTGACGTCAGCTCTGGGCGCCCATGACCGACGCCAGCCTAGCTCTTTGGTATTCGGGCCGACCGAGGACAGCGGACTACCCACAGGTTATGACTGCAGCAATGTGGATCCTCGAACATCTACATTTATGGTAGGTACAAAACTGTACTTTTTGCAGCTGTTCCAGCAAAAAGCAATGCACCCTTCAGACATGACTTCCAGTAACCTACAGAAAGATGCAAAACAGCTGCATACAGACCTGGTTAAAATAAAAGACTGATGGAGTGCATCAACACAAACAACAAAAGGCTGGAAAAAATGGAAAAAGCTTTAACCAGATATTCAGATGAGATGATAAAGCTGCAAAAATCAGAGATCGAAATAAAGAAAAGGATGGCTGAATGTAAGATTGCTCAGGAAGAGATGTTTCAGTAATGATAGAATTAGAGGACAGAGCACATAGGGAAAACCTGAGATTTTCAGCTATACCACAGAAGCTGGAAGGAACAGACTACATTAGTTTTATGAAAGCACAAATAAGCGACTGGACAGGTATTCCACAGCAGGAGTTGTCAGTTGAAAACGCACATCATATGCATGTTCCAAACCTGGCTGTAATAAAGGAACCTAGACCTTTAATAGTAAAGATGCAACCCTACCAGCAGAAGGAGTTGCTTTTGACAAAATTGTGGCAGAGGGACAAAGTACTAAAAGTGGGAGACAGCAGTGTGTTTGTGGAGAAGGATTACTCATTATATACCAGACAGAAGAGGTAAAAATGTATTCCATTTTTCAGGGAATGTCAAGATGCAGGTGTGATATTCAAACTGCTGTACCCAGCTGTCTTCAGGGTTTTCTTCCCTGGAGGAACAAAAATCCTTTTTGATTAAGTACATGCTCAGGAGGAAAATCAAAAGTTTGTTCAACAGAAAGTGAGCTGTGAAACAGATGGAGATTTTGTTTTTTGTTCTTCTAGTAATAAAGACCACAGAGAGACTGTACCTGTGAAACCTTTTCACTGTTTCAAAGGAAAACTGGGAAAAGGAAGGGAGAATGAGAGTTGACTAGAAGAATTGAGAGCACATTGGAAGTGAAGAGAGACAGGATGTTGGAGATGAACAGTAATAAAACCAGTAACAATATGGGATTACAGTGCAATAATTATATTTGTGAAATATGACAGAACAAGAAAATCTGCAAATATTGAACTTTTTTTCAGAGTTTGGTGGACTTGTGAGGGACTCTAAAGCATATATTCTACTTCATTAGTGTTCGGAAAAGTACTTTGGGGAGGGCAGGAGGAGGGAGAAAGTTAACTGTACGTAAAGATTTTTTTTCCTTAAATAGTACCAAATTTGTGGTTTTCTTTACATGCTATGAAGTCATTTTTTTCAGTTATTTTTAAGTATAATGGGGGCTGTAAACAGGTGTTGCTGTTCTTTTTTTCTTTCTTTGTTTTCTTTCTGCCTTCTCTGTCTGTTCTTGTTCAGTTTTAAGAAATGTAGGTACTGCAATGCATAAAAAAGCCTGGTTAAAAAGCATGACAAAAGAGAGATTATTTCACTCTGTCTCATTCTTGCATGGGGAAATGACTGCATTAAAGACCTTGGATTGATTTATTAACAAGTTTTAAGAGAGAGCAAGTAAATGAAAAAAAACATTGAACATTATGAGGCTTTTTTTCAACAAATACATGTAAGCTGAGTAACAATTCTGCAGCTGATCTTCATGTTTCCATGGAGGCAGTCTGATAAAGAGAAACTGGCTGCCTGGTTCTCATGTCTCCATGGAGACAATCTGATAAAGAGAAACTGGCTACAAGTCTGGTGGAGAGTGATTGACTGAAGGAGGAAAACAAAGAACTTGGCCAAAGTAGATAATGTTCTCTGAAAACATTCAGGGGTTTTCTCAAAGTAGACAATGTTTCTGAAAGCATTCAGGGACTTTCCCAAGGTAGTTAATGTTCTCTAAAAACATTCAGGAGTTCTCCCAGGTGAGAGAGCTATAAAGACAAAATAAAATCAGTCGGTACTTAGTCACAGGCAGCACAATGTGTCTTAGCATGGATTATCTTTCTTTTAGGTTAACTCAAGTCTATGAGTGTGGCTGTCAGTTTGAGACTTTGTTCGTATTATGAGTTAAAACTTCAATATTTGAAGGTGTACATAATTTTGTGTTAGTATTAAATTAATGGGTCTTAGGGGGTGTTTTTTTTTTTTGCTTTGCTTGAGGGTTTTCAATAAAACAAAAAGTTTTATAAGATGTGACATATGCTCAAATGGATATGATCAGAAACAACCGTATAAAAGTTCAACCTGCCAGACAGTGTATGCATGTAAGATGTAACACACATACTGAAAGTAGACATTTAATAAAAAAGGTGTTATACATAAAAGGTGGGAATAATAACTTTTTAATATAATAATGCTTTCTGTAATGTCTTTAAATCTAAGTGGCCTCACAGATGAATACAAACAAGAAAGTAGTGAAATGTATTAAAAATGTAGCGTGCAGATAGCTATGTTACAGGGGAGACAGAATTAAATGAACATGTGAATTTGATAAAGAATGGTTTTCAGGATGGTTATTTAGCAGAATACCTTGGACAAAGGAAAAGAGGAGTACTTATATTAATTGCAAGAAGAGCTCCAATAATGGTAGAAGAAGATAAAAAAGATAATGGCAGATTTGTAATGCTAAGGAGCTAGTGGCAAGGGAGGAGGATTGCACTGGCATGTATTTATATTCCACCTAAAACTGCTGTAATGGAACTTAAGAAAATTCTGGGAGAAATAATCAGTTTACAGCAAGGAGTATTTCTTATAGGTGGGGACTGGAACTTGATTTGTAGCAGTGAGGATGTGTCTGGGGGGCCCAGAAGGGAAAATATAACAAAGGAGGGTAGAGTTTTGAAGATGTTTATGAAAATATTTGGCAGGGAAGATGTGAATTTAGTACTAGGAGTTTGAAGTGAATTTACATATTATTCCTCAAGGTATAAAAACTGGGTTAGGCTAGACAGAATTTATATCTCAACAGGAACATGCGCATTTAATTGAAGGTCCTGATACCCATCCAATAATAATTTCAGGTCATGAGCCAATAATAGTTAAAATAAAAACATACCTATATGTTGAAAAGAGATTAATCTAAGGAATGGGTAGTGGAGATTATTCAGGAGGAGTTAGAGAGGATAGAAAGTTTTTCTGAAAATATACCTAGGAAGTGGGATAAAGTTAAGGTGAAGTTTAAAAATAGGGTGGAAATAAAAGAAAGGGAGATATGGTTAAGAAATGAGAATTATTTGGAGGGACTGATAAATGTGAAAGTATTGCAGAATAAGCGGAATCTCACAGAACCAAGAGGACGATCAACTGCAGAACGCTAGGGCGAAAGTAAGGGATTACCTTGATAATATGCACATGCTTAGAAAGATTGCTGTTAAACAACTGTTTTTTGATAACACTAGAGCACAAAACCTTTTAGCACAGTGACTCAAGCAACAGAAAGTAGAAAGGGCTGTCACCAAACATAGGGAGCCTGTAACAAAGAAGGTAACAAGAGATCCTGTAGAGGTATTAGAAATATTTTGGAAATTCTTTTATATTTCTCTGCTTTCTAAAGACTCTCAAAATCAGGAAAAGATAAAAATGGAAATGGTTATGTAATAATTAAATATGCCAATGTTAGAGGTAGATGAGGTGCAATTATTAACAGCATAGGAGATGATGAGATAAAAATTGTGATGATGTATAATCAATCTGCAGGAAAGTCCTCAGGAATATATGGTATTACTATGGAAGTTTGGAAGCTAGGAGAAAAAAAAACTGATAAATATCTGGAAGGATTTGTTTAACAATTACTTAAGAGGAGAACTAGTACTACCTTCCTGGAAGAAAGCAGTGGTAGCTGTAATTCCTAAACAGGGTAAGAATCCATCAGATCTAGCTTCATGCAGGCCCATTTCAATACTAAACCATGATTTATAAAGTGTTCATGTATATAATAGCTAAAAGAATGGGAAAAGTAATGCCAAAGCTGATAGATATGGATCATTGTGGTTTTGTGGAGGGGAGGCAAACCTTTGACAATATTAGCAGAATATTGGTGATCCAGAGAGAAGCAGAATGTAAGAAAATACCATTGTTGTTGGTGAGTCTTGATGTAGAGAAAGCATTTGATAGAGTAAGCTGGGACTTTGAGTGGGGCAGTGGAAGCATTTGCATTTTCTGAAAAAAAAATATAAGGTTGATTAGTGGAATATATGAGGGATCAGAGGCAAAAATTAAAGTGGATGGGGTCCTCTCTGATAATTCTTGCTTGAGCAGAGGAACCAGGCAAGGGTGTCTTCTTTCCCCTTTATTAGTTGCATTATTTTTAGAATCCATTGGCAAGGAAAATAAGGGACTCAGAAATTCAAGGGTATCATTGGTATGGTAGCCATGAAAAGCTGGCTTTATTTGCAGATGCTATCATTTTGTACCTGATAAAACCAGAAAAAGACATTACAGTGTTGTGGAAATTGTTGAGACTGTTTCAGATCTTTTTGGGATACAAAATTAATGAAGCTAAAACAAAGGCAATAGTGGTAAATTATGTACCCACACACTAACTGGTTCAGGAATACCCATATTTTTGGGTACATGATAAATTGAAATATTTAGGAGTATGGATTGAAATGATTCTAGTGTGGCAGCTAAGGATAAATGGGAAGAGACTAAGCAAAACATAAAAGAAAAAATGAGAAAAATGGAAGCTTTTTTATATAGATATGGATAGTAAGATATGAGCAGTTAAAATGTTTTTAGTCCCTTTAGTCTTATATCCAGGTGAGGCACATTTTTATCAACCAGAGGTGAAGTTCTGGGTTGCAATTAATAAAGAGCTGAAAGACTTTTTATCTGGAAGTTTAAGATGGCAAGAGTCAAGTGGGATAAGCTGATTCTTCCAGTAGAACAGGGTGGATTGGATTACCCAACTTGAAGGGGTATTTTAGAGCTACACAGTTAAGACTCCTATACGTAGCACAAGCAGAAAACTATAATTCTGATTAGAAAGGGATCATGATGAAACATGGGAGAAGCTCAAGAAATAAGGGGAGACTGGAATTTTCGATGCAGGCCTTTAAGGAGAACAACTATAATAGAATATTATATCCATAAAGTAGCAGAAAGTATTCTAAGAACTAAAGCAACATGGGAGTAGAGAAAGGAGATTCTGGCAATAGGGATGATTGCAGTTACGGATACAGGCAAATAGGCAAGAGGGGGCCCAGAATTTATTGGACAAAACTGGCAAAGGAACCAAGGTATTGGGATTAAAATAACTAGAGAGGGAAATATGGTAGAATGGGAAGAGGCCTATAATTTATTGGGACTGCAGGTTAGAGATTACTTTCTCTAGCAAGGATTGATATCAAAATATAGGCAGAGAGAAAGAAATAGGGGGACCTAAACGAAAGACCAGCACTGGTAGAGCTTTTAATAGAATGTGCCTCTGATCACTACTCACCTTGCTGTAGGACAGCTTGTTCTGGGTGGCCTCCAGTCTGCCTCCCTGTAGCACCCCAGACCTGCTGCATTTCCCCTTCAGAATCTCAAGGAATGGAAGTTTTGGAAAAGAGAGAGTGCAGGAGGAAGCAACTGGACTCTCCTGAAGAATCCCTTATTGAGGATACTGACCTTGAGAAAGGAGAATGGGTCCCTGAAATACCCCACAAAATGCCTCTTTTGGTGATATTTTGGAGCTTCTTTGCCAGTGCAGGGCTTAGACTGCCAAAGTCCCTTCTGCGGAGAAGTCTGTGTTTTTTGGGGGCCTTCGGTGTGGGCCCATCCATGCCCTTGATAGTTCCTCATCTGCATGCAGTTGTTGATCTGGTGTTCCAGAAGGTGTGGAAAGAGTCAGATACAGTGGAACCAATCCCCAAAAAGCCCAAGACAATCCTTGCCCCTCTTAATGATTGGCAAAATTAGGATAAGTATCCTGCCAGTGATGCAATCATGGTGGTGGCCACTAGGAAGCACATTCCAGAGGAGAGTTCCTTGGTCCACCCCCTCAAAATAGTCTCTCTGGCATTGGGTCACTTAGGGAAGCATGCATACATCTCTGCCACATTTATGCCTAGGGCGTTAAGTTAACTAGCTTACTTGACCAGACATAGCCAACTCCTGACTCCCAGAAGACTTTGCAGTGCAGACTTAGCTGTCCACCCTGCAATCCATTCCTGATGTGCCCATGTGTCTGCTTTCCAATACAGCTGACGGCTCATCCCAAGCGGGTGGCACAGGCATGACTTGGATGAAGTTGTGTGACTTTGTGGACTACTTTAAGGCTTCCATTATCAATACCCAATTTGAATGCTTGTCTCTTTTTGGGATGAAAGTTAAGGACACTTTAACCAGGAGTGAGCAAGACAGAAAAATTTCCTCTGCCTTTGGAGTTTGTTTGCCACCCCTCCATGAACCTTCTTTTGGCACCAGAAGGGGAAAATGTGCATTTTTCAGGAAGTTACAGCAGTCCTCACAAAAGGCTCCTTCTGAAGGCTACCCCCAGTCCAGAGGGGAACTACAATGGATCATCTTTTGGCAAGGGTGGTCCATAGGACCAAGCCTTCCTCACAGTTTTCTATTATAACTTCTAATTTAAAATTTTATGCTAATTTTCACTTAGTGATGATGCCATGTGTTGACATTTGACTTTTCCATGAGAATTACTAAGGCTTTTCTTGTGATGTAAGGACATGAGCCAATTTTATGTATGCTGTTGCTTTAGTGAAGCATGTGTTGAAATCCGTGATTATCTATACACTGTGCATGATTGGCATTCTCCTGTCACTGTGATAACAGCATTATGTATCATATGTTTGGGCATACCTAGCAGCAGGCATTCTTGTGTGAGAAAGACGCATACAGCAGCAGTCATTTAAAGAAAGTACAGGCACAAATACCCTTGAAACAATAATTTGATGTCATAGCTTCAAAGATCCAAATATCTCACGCACCACTTGCATGTGATACGTTCATTCTTCCCAATATCATGTAGCTTCTGTCGTCACAAAGTCATGTGTTCAAAACCTACATTGACTGTAAGCGTTGTACGTCTTAATGTTATGATGCATAAATTACATCCACAAGTGTTAATAATGTGTACAATTACAGTTGTAGAAACCTCCCATAGCTATTTTACATCATTCACATTGCAACACAATCATATGATGCAATGACTTCACATAGGTGGAGTCTCACAGCTTTGTTTAGACTTCCACTGTGGGATATAAGATTCATACATGTTAGTAGCCGGTGAACTTGCATATATTGCTTTTCATTTTCTGCAAAGGGAAACATTGTATGACTGTACTGATATTACACAAACAACCCTGTATCAAGTTCTTATGTTTTAGTTTGGAGAAAGAAGTTTAAAGTCATTTTGTAGTGTCCTTCCAGTGAAATAGTTCTGTGAATGTCGTGGTATGAGTGCTCCTGTGTCACATGCATTCAGTAATGACTTATATAACATATCTACACAGATACAGTATGTTTCAATTCATAGGTTCATAAGTAGGTACTAGGTTATCGGCCCAAGGGCCTACGTAAGCATAGCCAACAAGGTTACCTGGCTTACGCCACCCAAGAAAGTTTTTTTCCTGTGCCACTGTCAAGCAGAGACACAGAAGTGATCACTGGGGTGTATTTCCTATCGTCCCATCCACTCATCAAGATTTTTCTTGAAGAGTGCTAATGAAGAACTTTGCTTGACATAGATGAGTAGCCTGTTCCAGAGTATGAGAAGTCTCTGGGACAGGAATCTATCCCTCCAGCATGTCCTGTTTATTATGGTGCCAAGGTTTAGGTCCCCTAGAGCATGTAGCTCGGAGGGATTGGGATTTCTTTAGGTGTAGCATGTCCAACAGCTTTGGATTTGACATAGCTTTATATGTTAGGCAGAGATCACCTCGGAATAGGCGATATGCTACGGAGTAAAGCTGGAGTTTTTTGAGGTGGTCAGTGTAGGGTATTTGTTTGAGGCCAGTAATCCTCTTTGTGAGGTACTTCGGTGGCCTTTCCAGCTGCTGCAGATGTCTTGTGGGGTACATTCCAAAAGGGACGTTGTACTCTATAATGGGTCTAATGAGTGTCGAGTAGAGGGGAGCAATGACCTCTTTTTTCCTGGATGAGAACCCTTTTATGATGAGGTGTGCCACGTAGAAGGACTTCTTGACTACTGCTGGTGATGTGACTATCAAAGGAGAGACCTACTGTCCACCTGGGTCCCAAGGTCTCTTGTCATGCATTCTGTGTTAAGTATATTGCTGCCTATGTGGTAGTTCATGGGTACAGAGTTTTTACCAAAGAGGATGACACTGCACTTTTTGGCATTGAGCTTGAGGCCATGGCTCTGACACCAGACATCTGTCTCAGCGAGGCCCTTCTGTAGGATGTCCACATCATTTGGGGACTTGACTATGGCTCCTAGTATGCAGTCATCTGTGAACTTCGTTAGCCAGAGGCCTTCTGTGTTTGCCTGTACTTCAGAGAAGTAGATACCAAATTGGAGATGTCTCAGGACGGAACCCTGTGGTACTCCACTTGTCACTGCTTTGAGGTCAGATTTGGAGTCTGCAACTTTTACAGTGTGGGTTCTGTCAGTGAGCCAGTGCTGCTGTACAAAATAAAAAGAACAGCTTTCTTGGCCAAGAAAAGTTTATATTGCACTGCTCACAGTTGTGAACATTAACTTAATTATCTCCTTCTCATCGTTCTGACAAAATGATATTGTAGAAATTATCATTAAATGTCCTTTATTTCGCACATTAATTTCATTTATTTGTGACAAGATCCATTGGTGTGTCATGTGGCAGACAATACACAGCTCTGTAGTGTGTGTAGTATAATAGGAGGAGGTGTGAAATGGAAACCTCGGTCTGTCAGATAACTTTGTCAGACAGGAGTGACTTAGAAAAGGAAGTATTTGTGGCACAATCAGAGGGAAACATTTTTAAGGCATCACCCTCCACTGTAGGGGATCCATACCCATTATAGTCGGGAAGTCCTGTAAGCTCTTCAAGTGTGTTCATCAAGGCACACACTCAGTATGCTTTCTGTGGCATCACAGGTTGATATGTGTCTTTGTGGTATCTGTTGTGGCATGTGTTTGAGTCAGTCAAGATGCAAATGTTGAGTATGTCTTTTAATTGTTGACAGACATTACTAAATTTCCAAATAAGAGTGCACTATGTATTGCATGTCTTCTTCCACACATTTACGTAGTGCTGTAATTGTTTTCTTCACACTGTATAGCTTTATAGGACATGAGGACAGATAACATTTCTTTCCGTGTGTCATGATGCCAGATCATCATAACGTGTAATTGGGCCTGAAGCTTGTGTGTTTGTGCTGTTTACATGCTATTATGGTAGAGTTTGCTGTAATGATTTGTGAGCATGCCCAAGTATAATCATGTAGCAGATGCACTCCATTTACAGGGACCTTGAACTACCTCAGTGTCATCGGATCTCTCTTGGCATTTATCACTTCTCCATTTTGAGTACTTTTATTTTACTGTTTATGATGTACATTGATATAAAACACATGCTTGCCTAATACATTTGTCAAGGTAGTATAGCCCCCCCCCATCTTTGGTTGTCCAATGACAACAAATGGTAAAACATGTCCCTTTCTGCTGTGCATGACACAGCAGCAATACTGATCATGTATTATTTATACAGGATGAAGTGGAGGAAACAGCAGTACACTCCGTTATCACACATACATTCCCTGTATATGTCATGTCATATTCAATAACTGCAGTGTATACGAATAGCCCCTAATGTATTCACTGTCCTTGCTGTTATCTCATCTCTGCATGTTATAAACAATATCACATTTATTCTCCCTTCTTACAGTGTTGCATTGTGTCAGTCTTACATCTGTTATTAGCATGTCCATTTTAGTTATTTACATAGGTAAACAGTTGGAAACAGGATTAATTATTATTACCATCAATTTAATTTCTCCAAGTCTTTTGGGTTTCTAATACCATGACAGGAATGGACCCCATTCCTAAGTCAGAGTTTGATTAAAGTTCATGAAATTAGTATTGTTTCAATCTTTGATGTTAGCCAAAAGTGCTCTTTGCAGCATCCACAACATGCCCAACACTGACTCCTCCTGCAATTCATATGGAGTTACATGTATTGTTAGTATATCTAAATAAGTTTGTAAATTTTCTTTTTGAGATGCATGGCTCTTATTACCATTGGAACTGTCTGGGTATCCTTTTCCATGTTGACGTCCATTCTGCCTGTAAATCCTGGTATTTTGCGACTTCGTCTCTCTCTGTCTGTGTATGTAAGACCGTGTAGTTATTGGGTGTAGCAATTTCAGTGATCAGCGCTACATTTGTCTTCTTTTCATGGACTACTGTATCTGTTTTTCTTGCATCTGTTTTTTTGAATGGTTAGTAATGGGTGATCCCATGTGATGTAAACTTCATCATTCTCTGTAAGGCTTTGTAGCTCATGTTTTCATTGCTTCTCAGCTACTTCAATATTGTGATATTTGCACAATCCCCAATGCAATAGTCTTGCCACATTGTTATGCCTTTCAGTATACAAACTCTTTGCCATTAGTGTATCACACCCAGGAACAAGGTGTGCCTCTATGTCCTGTTCTGTTTGTCTGTTCCTCCCACATGCTTAATGGACTTTGTAAATCAACATGTATGTGGTCCACTATCCTGGACCACCAATATTAACCTTTTATCTTTTAGTTTAAATTTGCCTATTCTTAACCATTCCTGTCTCAGATCGTGATCAACATGAGGTTGTTCAGGAGTTTTCTTTACTTGCATCTGTATTTATGCCTTTTCCACATTTCTTGCCTTCTCATCTGATCCTTCTCTTTATATTCTTTCTGTTGTTCTTTGGCGCATTCAGTTGCTGCCAGATTTTTACCTACTTCTGGTTTGGTTTCCATTCCTGCTTGACACCAATATGCGTCTGGTAAACTAAGCAAGGAAGGCATCTTAGACTTGTTCTCTTCTTGTTTCAAAACTTTCACTATGTTTGGATCTGATGAGGTCAGCAGATATGTATGAGGTCCTACGATTGCAGATCTGTGCATGTAATCAGTTTTGAGGAGGACCATATCTTCATAATGAGGAATATAAAATTGTGGTATACAATGATTTTTATATATCATTTGATAAGCATGTAGCATTCTTCTTTTTTTTTTCTCTGTCTAACTAATCCAATACCTTTTGGGGCCAGTCAGTCTCTCCAACACTGGAAGCTACAGTAGGAAGAACAAATTGCTTTATAGCTTGGATTTTGTTCCTAAATGTTAGAGCTGTTTTCAGTATTAATTTTAGTCCTCCAAAATATTCCTTACTGAGTTTTGTTCGCATTTCTTATTATTTATTTATTTTATTTATTTATTTACATTTGTTGATCGGGAAAATCCCACTAGACACAGATCCTTTTTCAGCGGAGGCCCGGGGAGAAAGGCTCCACAATAAAAATAACAATTAAAAACAATTAATTACAAGTTACAAGAAGTATAGGTAGGTTTTGTTTAACAATAGTAAGCAGTTATAGTTCAAAATGAAATTATTTAGTTAAATGGTACAACACTTATATCACTGGTGCCATAACGACTAACAAGTATTTTAATAGCTGAGCTAGCAGCTATTACCCTTGAATAACAGTGGCTAAGATTACAGCTGAGATATAGGTTTACAAGCAGTGTATTTGGCTGCAATCCAAGGTGGTTAGAGGGGTGGAAGAAAGGGATTAGAGAGGTTGGGGTAGAGATGTTAGAGAGGTTTGTTACAGTGGCATGTCCAGTGCTCTTTTAGATGAGATTTTAGAGCAGCTTTGAAGTAAGTGTATGATGACACAGACATTATAGTGTGAGGAAGGGTATTTCATAATTTTGCTATGGAGTAGGAGAAGTGAGCCTCTCCAGCAGAGTTCCTGGTTTTAGTTACCTGTAATTGATTTTTGTTGCTGGTGCGTTGTGGTCTGGTGGTATGATAGGGTTGGAGTAGATTTTGGAGGGAGGGGACTTTTAGAGGATGATTTAGTAGTTTGGTGGGTGAGTGAGAGTTGGTACCATTGAAGGAGGTGAGGGAGTTCTAGCCAGCCTAGTTCAGTAAGTGAGGTCCAGTGGTGGCTACGGTAGTTTGCGCCAGTAGCAAACCTTGCTATTTTATTGTAGCAAGCTTTGAGTTTACCTAACTCACTTTGCCTTAGGATGGTAAATATTGGAGAGGTGTATAGTAAAGTGGAGATAAGGTGGCTGTTTGCAACTGAAATCATGGCTGTTTTGGTGAGGAATTGCTTATTTCTGTATAAAGCTCCTAGTTTTTTGTGTACTTTTTTTATGATTAACGAGATGTGGATGTCAAACTTGAGGTTATTGTCCATTTCAACTCCAAGTAGTTTGGTGTGGTCTGTTGGGGGGGGATAATGGTGTCATTGGCTTTAATATTAAATTGGTGGGTGTGTGTTTGGTGGGTTGGAAGATGAGGAGATGTTCTTCATCTCACATTGCTGCAGTCCTTACACTTGGGTAGTCCGCTGTCCTCGGTCGGCCCGAATATCAAAGTATTAGGCTGACGTCGGTCAAGGCGCTTAAGACTGACATCAGGACGTCAGGGTATAAATGCGCATGACCGACGTCATATCCTCAGTCTTTTTTGCCGCATGGTCCGATGCAGAAGCAGCGTTGCAAGTGCCGTTCGGCGTTCTGAAATTTTTCGAATCCGGAGTTTCAGACCGAGTCAAAGTTGGCTAAGTACCCCGTTGGGGAATATTTAAGTTTTTTCTTGCCTCAGTGGTTTACCAGATGTCAGAAAAAGTGAATAACTGTATTTCTTGTGGGAATCAGATACCGCATAGAGATTATCATACTTTGTGTATTCCTTGTTTGGGGCCTGAGCACGACGTTGTAGGGTGTCGCTTTTGTGCTAGGTTCAATAAGCGCACTATTAAGCGAAGGCTAGATTGTGCCAGGTTAGTCTTTGGGAAGCGGTGCAATTATAAGATGCCGTCGGACGCTCCGACGCCCGCTTCTTCGAAGAAGCGCAAAGACAAGGCAGCTAAACCCAGACAAGAAGAGTCGTCCGTACCGGACGCCGGTTCTTTAGAGGCGTCAGTGGAACCGGTGGTTCCGCGGAGGCTTCTCTGGAGTCTCAGGGGGAGACTTTGTTATTGCAGGATGTGGCCTCCCAGGAGGCAGGTCAGGCTGAAGGGGCTTCTCAGGTTACTGTACTCCCTCCCTTCCTAAGGTGGTTAGGCCCTCTCCTTCTGTTTCTAAGGCTTCTCCCAGAGGCAGGCCAGGTTTAGCTTCTGTTGGTGTTACTCCTAGTTCTTCTGGTTCAGTGCCCAAGAAGCACATGCTTAAAATGGCAGAAGATTTAATTACTTTGATTAGAGGTTCTTTGCCCCCTCCAGATAAGAGGCCTAGGGTGGAACCAGAGTTGGGGAGTTTTGAGCAGCCTTCAGATGTTTCAGAGTCTTCGGCTGAAGATTTGCAGGAGTATTCTCCCTATTCTGATTCTGATGCAGATGATTCAACCCCTTCTGCTTCTCCTCCAGAGGATTATTCTTTTTCAGAGACTCTTCATTCCATGAGGGAACATTTTAAGTGGGAAGGTCAGGACTTCTCTGATTCCAGGAAAAGGCTTAGGGAGTTTTTGCTTTTACCCCAGCATAGGCCTTTGGCTATACCTCCTGTTCTGGATGTTGTGGAAGATGTGTTTGCGGAGGCTTCACTTAATCCTGATTCTTTGCCTCCTGCTCCTGTTAAACCGGATAGGTATTATAGGGTGCCTGAGGCTCATAAATATCTTTATAAGAGTCCTAGGGCGGACCCAGAAACTGTTAGTCAGGGACCTAAGGGTGTCAAGGCCTCTGTTGTAAAAAATCCGGTTCCTCCAGATAAAGAGGCCAGAGCTTTGGATAGATGGGGAAAGAAAGTCTATACTTCTTCCACCTTGGCTATGAGGGCTTTGAATTGCCAGTTTCACATGTTGAAATATCAGAATTATCTACTTTCTCAACTGAAGTCTAAGGTAGATGCTCTGGCGGAAGGCATTGAGTGTAAGGAATTACAAGATTTAGTACATGTCTCTGAACAGGTGGGTAAGCATTCTTTACAATGTGGTTTTGATGCTGTACAGGCCTCGTCTAGGGTGGCTGCCACTGGGTCAGTTCTTCGCAGGCATGCCTGGTTGAGGGATCAGAATTTATCTGACCATGTTAAGACAAGGATTTTGGATGCTCCTTTACAGTCTGATGTGTTGTTTGGTTCACCTGTTGAGTCAGTCTTGAAGAAAATGGAAGACAAGGCTAAGTCTATGCAGACTGTTAAAGATTTTTTGCAAGTCCAGCCTCCGAAGTTTAGTAGGAATTGGCCTGCTAAGGGGTGGACATACCCTTCTTATGAGTCACAGTCTAGGGGTAGATCTAGACGTGGTAGGGGCAGAGCTCAGAGCTCCTTCAGGCCTAGAACAGGGAGTTCTTCTGCACAATCTTCAGGTGAGGGCAGGGGCCAGTCCTTTCGTAAACAGGCCCAATGACCTACCTTTTCAGCTGCCAGATCCTTCTTGTCTGGCAGCACCTTTGGGAGGAAGGCTGGCACTCTTCAGAGAAAATTGGAGTTTGATTACCCAGGACAGATGGGTATTGGATATCATACACCAAGGTTACAGGTTTTATTTCCATACTTTGCCTCCTTTCAAAGGCATGCCGGACGTTCCTCCTCAGCAAAGACTAGAGGCTCGCAAGCAAATTTCTCTGCTGCTCCAAATGGGGGCCATACAACCGGTCCCTCTACCAGAAGTGGGCCTAGGATTTTATTCTCGCCTGTTCCTAGTGCCAAAGAAGGGGAACACGTGGAGACCAATTTTGGATTTATCTATCCTCAACACTTATCTGGACATTCCCAAGTTCAAAATGTTGACGTTACAACAGCTTTTACCTCTGCTGGGCAAGGATCACTGGATGGTGACTTTGGATCTCAAGGAGGCTTACCTTCATGTTCCTATCAGGCTAAGTTGCAGGAAGTATCTGCGTTTTCGAGCTGGGACTTCACATTATCAGTTCTCTGCATTGCCATTTGGCTTATCTACTGCGCCCAGAGTGTTCACGAAGGTTCTGGCTCCAGTGATAGCTTTC
Source organism: Protopterus annectens (assembly GCF_019279795.1). Lineage (NCBI taxonomy): Eukaryota > Metazoa > Chordata > Ceratodontiformes > Protopteridae > Protopterus > Protopterus annectens. The sequence goes on from NC_056746.1 coordinate 630,312,975, forward strand.
TTCAGGCTAAGAGGAATTCAGATCTATCCTTATTTGGACGATTGCCTGATTCTGGCCCAAGGAAAGGACGAACTTCTTCATCATTTGCAATATGTGATAGCAGTGCTAAGATGCCTGGGGTATTCTGTGAACGAAATAAAGTCCAGTCTAGTACCCTCTCAGGACATGTGCTTTCTGGGTGTGAGACTGAATACAGCATCCCAGATGGCTTTTGACCCCGGACAAACAAAAGAATCTTTCTCTTTACTTCCATCAATTGTCTCATCAGTCCAGGCTGACTGCAAGGACAGTCCTTCAAGCCTTGGGGTTCATGGCATCTTGTATTCTGGTGCTTCCCAATGCCAAACTGCATATGAGGAAGCTGCAATGGTATCTCAAAATGTATGGACACAGCACTGCCAAGATTTGGACACTGTCATTCAAATAATACCTTGCATTCAAAAGGAATTTTTGTGGTGGGCTCAGGAATGTCACCTAAACAAGGGACTCTCTGTGACCCGGCCAGAGGCGAGTCAGATTCTAACGACAGATGCCTCAGACAAAGCTTGGGGAGCTCATCTAAATGGAAAGTGGGTACAAGACACGTGGCCTGCCAGACTTCAACATCTACATATCAACTTGAAGGAGATGTTAGCAGTCCAATTTGCATTAATAGCTTTCAAGGATTTACTTCTTCCAGGGCAGGTGTTGATTCTAACAGACAACACAACTGTCATGTGGTACATCAACAAGCAAGGGGACACACATTCTTATCCTCTATGCAGACAAGCAATGATTTTGTGGGAGACTGCTCTCAGTTTACAACTAAATCTTCAGGCAAGGTTTCTGCCGGGAGCACAGAACTCCTTAGCAGATGTGTTGAGCAGGCAAATTATGGATCCCCACAAGTGGAAATTGGATCCTCATGTATTTCAGAAATTGACAGTGTCCTGGGGAACTCCAGACATAGATCTGTTTGCTTCTCCACTAAACTACCAGCTGCCAAAGTTTTGCACAAAAAGGTTTCATCCCACAGCTTGGAAAGTGGATGCTCTTTCATTCAGCTGGAACAATCTTCATGTGTATGCCTTTCCACCTCTGCCTCTCCTCCCAAAGGTACTCCTGAAGGTCAGACAGGACAAGCCAAAGATGATTTTAATAGCTCCAGATTGGCCTCGACAGCACTGGTACCCATTACTGAGAAGTCTGGTACGGGAGCCTCCATGGCCTTTGCCTTCGATTCCACACCTGCTGTCTCAGGAGAACAGTCATTTACTCAATGTCAAACTTCACTCTCTTCACCTGACAGCCTGGCATATTCTGTTTTAAACCCTGGAGGGTTTCAGCTGCCACAGCAAGTTTTGAATGTTATTTTGGAGGCCAGAAGGCCTAGTACAAGGAAAGTGTACGCAGATAAATGGAAGAGATTTTTATTTTGGAGTGCAGCAAAGGATTTTGATGTTTCTAAGCCTAATTTAAGTGTGGCTCTTCAATATCTTACTGAGTTACTGGACAAAGGTTTGTCCTTCTCTTCTATTAAGATTCATGCTGCAGCAATTTCTGCTCACTATGACTGTGAACCACCATTGTTTTCTCATCCCTTGTTTAAGCAATTCCTTAGAGAGGCAAAGAATATAAGACCCCCACGGAGAGCTCCGACTCCTGCTTGGGATCTCAATTTTGTGTTGGAGAAACTCACTCTACAACCTTTTGAGCCTGCAGCTACTGCTGAGTTGAAATATTTATCATGGAAGACTGCTTTTTTGTTGGCCATTACCTCTGCGAGAAGGGTTTCTGAATTACAGGCCCTTATGGCAGTTGAGCCTTTCTTAATTTTCCATAAGGATAGGGTATCTTTGCGTACTAATCCTTCCTTTATGCCTAAAGTGGTTTCTAGTGTGGCTTTAAACCAAACTATTCATTTGCCTACTTTTTATGCAAACCCCCAAAATAAAGGGGAAAAGATTTTGCACACTTTGGATATACACAGGCAGTTGAGATATTATTTGAACAGAACTAAAGGGTTCAGGCAGTCTCAGCAGTTGTTTGTTTCTTTTGCTTTGGGTTCTCAGGGCAAGCCTGTGTCAAAACAAACTATTTCTAAATGGATTGGGTTTTGTATTGCTTTCTGTTATTCCCATCATGGCAAGGAGGTTCCAGCTGGGATTAGGCCTCATTCCACTAGGGCTACTGCCACTTCTACAGCTTTTTAAGGGGTGGCAACTAAAGATATTTTGGAGGCAGCTACTTGGAGTTCAGTGCATACTTTCTCTAAGCATTATCACCTTCCACTTTACTCTAAATCGAGGGCTGGTTTTGCCACTGCAATTTTACAGGGCATTTTGGCAGCTCCTACTGCTTTATAGTTTTGCCATCCTCCCTTATCTCTGCTTTGGGATTCTACCCAAGTGTAAGGACTGCAGCAATGTGAGATGAAGAACATAGTACAGTTTTGTACCTACCATAAATGTAGATGTTCGAAGATCCACATTGCTGCAGTCCAATTTACCCTCCCTCCTTCCCCTCTGTAGTTAGAGGCGGTTGTGTGGTTTGGGTTGTACATATTGTAAATATTGTTTATATTGTACATATGCTTAGTACAGGGGTGGTTGGTTGTTTTTTGTTGTATTTTGGTTTTTTGACCTTTTCTGTTTAGGGTCTTCTGACATCTGGGGCAAGAAAAGACTGAGGATATGACGTCTGTCATGCGCATTTATACCCTGACGTCCTGATGTCAGTCTTAAGCGCCTTGACCGACGTCAGCCTAATACTTTGATATTCGGGCCGACCGAGGACAGCGGACTACCCAAGTGTAAGGACTGCAGCAATGTGGATCTTCGAACATCTACATTTATGGTAGGTACAAAACTGTACTTTTTGTTTTGTTTTGTTTGGGTTAAGTATTAATTGCGCATCTGAAAGCCAAGTTTCAACTGAGGAAAAGGTTTCCTGTGTGGTCTTTTGAAGTTCAGGTAGGGAGTGGGCTGAGCAGATGATGGTGGAATCATCTGCATACTGTATGACATTGGCTTGTTTGGTAGCAGAGGCTAGATTTAGTGAATATGGGGAAGAGTAAGGGTCCAAGGATGGATCCTTGGGGAACACCTATTGAGACAGGGAGTTGGGGGGGGGTATATAATTATGCCAAACAATGGATTGATGGCGGTCAGTCAGGTAGCTCTGGAACCAGTTTGTGACAGATTGAGAGAAGGATAGAGTATTGAGGAACAGTGATGAGTTGTTTATGAGAGACAATGTTGAATGCTTTAGCTAGGTCTAGGAAAGTAGCAGAGCTAAAATAACCTTTGTTTTTATGTTGAAAGATTGTATTAGTGTAAGCAAGTAAGGAAGTGGTTGTGCTGTGGTATGGTCTGAAACCATGCTGTGTGTAAGGAAGTTGTTAGCAAGGAGGTAGCCTAGAACCTGAGAGTGAATGCATCTCTCAAGTATTTTTGATAGAGGAGACAGAATTGCTATGGGCAGGTAGTTGGTGAATTCTGTGGAGGGGCCCACCTTTGTGGAGGGGGATAATGTGGGATATTTTCCATTGTGAAGGGACATAGCTTTCAGATAAAGATCGGTTAATCAGGATTGCAACTGGGTAGGCTAGGGCTTCAACTGCAATTTTAAGGTACTCAGCTGAGAGGTTGTCAGCTGCTAGTTTCGTGGGCTTTAGTTTTGATAAGAGCTTTTTATGTTGGAGGTAGGGATAGGAGAGAAAGCGAATGCAGTGGGCAGGTTACTAGGTGTAGTTGGAGGGGGTAGGGGAGAGGGTTTGTGTTGTTTTGCTAGTGATAGAACGGATTGTGTGAAGTGATTGTTGAAAGAGGCGGCAATGTTTTCAGAGGAGTTTGTTTTGTTTGGTGGAGGGGTTCCTACTTTTCTTGGGTGGAGGATGGAGTTGATGGTTGACCAGAATTGTTTAGGGTTGTTTTGGGTGGAGTTCAGGGCAGACTGGTAATATAGGATTTTGTCCTTTTTTATTAATTTTTTGACTTTATTATGTAATTCACAGAATTTCTGTCTGTCAGAAGGGCTTTTTGTCTTGCACCAGTGATTCCACGCTCTATCTCGTATTTTCATTTCTGAGCTAGTGGCTTGTTGTAGCCATGGGGAGGACTGGGCTTTAATTCTAGTAAATCTTGTGGGTGCATGAGTGTTTAGGACTTTAAGGAAGGTGGTATTGAAAAATTGGACAGCGTCATCAAGGTTGAAGTATTTTAGTGAAGTCCAGTTGCAGTTTTTTAGGGCTGAGATGAAGTTGTCAGGGTTAAAGTTTACTTTATTATGTATTTGCTGATAGGTAATGGGTTTAGCCTGATATGAGTTTTTTGAGTAGGAAAGTTGGGGTTTGATCACTGAGGCTATCCGGCAGGCAGCCAGCTGTGTATGATTGGGGCCTCTTGCTGACTAGTATCCAGTCAAGAGTAGAATGCTTGTTGGAATTCTTATTTATTCTGGTGGGTGTCTGGATAAGTTGGAAAAAAAACATGAAGATTTAGATGGTGGGCTGGATGGTGGTTGGAACAGGATAGCCAGTCTGTATTAAAATCACGTAATATTATGGTGTCTTGTGGAAGGTGATGATTTACTCAGCTGAGGAGGTTTTCTAGTGGAGGGATATTGTTGCCAGGTGGGAAGTAGCATCCTATTATGTTAATGGTCTTGTCTTGGTTTACTTTTAGGTTGGAATAAATTATTTCTTCTTTGTCAGTTAGTGGGGCTAATAAGTTTAGGATGTGAATATTAAGATTCTGTTTATACATTACAGCTACGCCACCCCTTTTTTGTACAACCAATCTCGTCTTAGGATATTGTAGCCTGAAGGGAGAATTTGCTCACTGGTAATGTGAGGGTTGAGCCAGGTTTCTGTTAGAATGATAATATCAGGGGAGTATAAGTCTATGGTAGCATGGATTTCATTGATTTTTATTGGTTATACTTCTATTTAGGCTTAAGATAAGGAGGTAAGTTGGTTTCCCACTGGATGTAATTTGAGGGTGGGTGAGGTTGTTAGGCTGACTTTCAGTGGAGGAGTTGTGGGGTCCTGGGTTTGGGTGGATGACCCCGCTGAGGGCAAGTATTGTTATGGCTGAGGATGTTAGTTTTAGTAATGAGATAATTAGTTTAAGTTTTGGGGTAGCTTTTTGTTTGGGTGAAGTGGGTGATAGATAAATTAGGTTGAAGGATAGTTTGTAAGGCATAAGGGATGCTTTCTGTTTGTGTGGTGGAGGTGATAGCTTAAGTGGGTTGTGCATTGGTGTGTTTGTTGTGAGAGGTGTATTAGTAGTGTGGTGATGGTTTGACATGAGGGGTGGTGACTGTAGTTGTGCAGTGGAAGTTGTTTGGTGGGGGTATAAAGGTAATTTGGTAAGATGTAATGTGTGTAAGAAGGGTGCATGTGAAGAGTAATAGGTAGTGTGTGTCGGATCATGGTACTCAAGGTGGGAGGTTAATGGTAGGCTGGAGTTGTAATTAGAGTTTGTGTTGCAGGTGTTGTTGTTTGTGACTGTAATGGGAGGGACGTTTGGCTAGAATAAGTGTAGGTGTGCTGGGGGGTGGTTGGGATATGGGGGCAGGGAGATGAGCGGAGGGAGTGGAGTGGGCAGAAACTATTTGTTGTACATATCAGAAGGAACCAATCAATAGGCTAAATACAACTCACATGCGTCACAATCATAGTAGATGCTTAGGCAGATAATGATATAAAAAATGAGCTGTGTCTTTAGCATGAAACTGCTGGTTTCTTCATGATTTCTTCATGTTATATTGCTATTATATTTATTACTGATCCTTCATCGATTCCCATATATGTGTACACTCCCTCCTGCTCAAGTTCTTTCATTTACATTCCTCTCCCAGACTGATGTTTTCTTTGTGCTGCAGCTTTCCTGCTTTAAATGTTACTTTTGCACATTTATCAAGACCAAATGATATTCTTATATCATCTGCGAAAGTTTTGATGACTTCCAGTTGTGCTTTCAGTTCCTCATCCGATGACCTATACAGTTTTAAATCATCCACAAAAAGATGATGAGAAGTCTTTACACTTTGTTGTTTTCTGGTAGCCAAATTGTAACCATGACCTAATCTGTTAAGCAGAAAACTTAATGGGTTAAGGGCAAGGCAAAAGAGCAGTGGTGACAGAGAGTCAACCTGGAATATCCCCACTGAATTTTTATTCCTGGGATGATTTGTCCTGTGTCATCCCTTAGCTGCAAAGTGATTTGCCACTGTTTCATGGTCACTGTAATGTAATTGATCAGTGTATTGTGTATCTTGTACATCTGTAAGCACTCCTTTATCCAGGAATGTGGGATTCTGTTAATTTTTTTTTTAGTCCATCCGTGCCATGATTAAGTTCTTTCCTTTTTACAATTCTCCATTATGAATTTATTTAACAGCAAATGATCCTTTGTTCCATATAAATTTATTTTGTTACCCTTCATTCTGTTGCCATGATTTGAATTTTCTTCTAAATAACTCTGTCGTCAATTCCACTGTCTAGTTTATACATTGTCGAAGGCAAGTTTTTGGTCTGTACTTTTTAGGATAACTTGCAGGTTCACTCTTAAGGAGGAGTATCATTTTTCTTGTTAATCAGGTTGGTGTCTATTCGGGGTGTGCATATAAGTAGTTCTTACTCAGGACTAAATCTTTATGCAAAGATGTTAGTACTTTTGCCCAGAAGTTAGGTACTGCATCTGTGCTTGGGGTTTTCCATTTAGGAGCTTTTCTTAATTTTGTTTTAATTTCTGTGGCTGTTACTTCATCCCATTTCATGTCTTGTACATTTGAACTTCTTACTGTTTCTTTTACTTTTTCTCTCCATTCAGCATCTTTATTGTGTTCCACAGGATCTTCACAGGTATTTCTCCAAAATGTGTCTATTTCTTTTTTTTCATTGTGTTTCTATTCCTTTTGCTTTGTTTCCCATCTCTCTATAAAACTTTTTGGGTTATCACTGAATTGCTTATTTTGTACTTTTCCTTTAGATTTATCTGCATATCTTCTAAGTATTTCTGCCTGTGCTGATATCTTTAGTTTATTATTTGCAATAGTGTGTGATACATTGGAGTCTTTTTTAATACTGCTCATCGCTTTTGTTACTTCTAAGTGTTTTTGTTGATTTGTTCCTTCTACATTCTTGTAACAGTGACATTTCTCGTCTTAATTGCTTTATAGTTTTCTCTGTTCGATAGTTCCATGATAGCATTTAACTTCTTCCCTTTCTTTCCCTTATTGCCCTGTATTTTTTTTGGTAAGAATTTTATCAGTTATTAATTTAGCTGCACGGTAATATATCCTATTTACTTCTGTTATATCACATGAATTTCTGTTAATAGTATTAATTACTGTGTTCATTTGTTTTAGCAAATGCTAATATTTTGGGTCTTATAGACTTTCTTTAATTTATTTCTTTCACTGATCTTAATATGTCTATCCATCTCTATTAAAGCAAGCAGTTTTATTTATTTATTTATTTTACATTTGTTGACCGGGCTTGTCTAACTGGATATATGTCCATTTTCAGTAGAGGTCCGGGGAGAAAAGCTCCAAGCATGAACAGTGACAAAGTTTACAATATATAAAAAGACACATAAAATCACAGTACAGAGGCAACATTGGTCAAAAGAAAAATTATACTAAACACAATAGTAAGTTTGAGCAAGACCCAAAGAAGAGAAGACCCTTTTATTTTATTCTCATACTATGAAGGAAAGTGTAGTGACTAGAATTAGAGGCCTAGGTTAGAGGAGTAGAGAAAGGGGTGAGAGCAGGAAAGGGAAAGAGATATCAGTCTGGGTTTGCACATGGACAAAGCCAGTGAGTTTTAAGATGTTTTTTAAACAGAGAAGTAGAAGCAAGGGTTGATATTTCAGAAGGAAGCTGATTCCAGTTTTTACCTGCTGTGTTCGAGAAAAGCGAGTCACCAGCTTTGTTGTTAGATTTAATCGAGGAAGCTAGGAGCTTAATAGCAGAGCATAGTGTAGCCAGATTTTTGTATGGTGTAATCATATTAGTGAGGATAGGGGTGTTGTTGGGTTGGTATAGGATCTTTTGAGTGATAAGTAATTGTTGACAAAGTATATGGTTCTGTAATTCTAGCCATCCCAGTTGTTTGAGGTTGAGGCAGTGGTGAGTTTTAAAGGGGGAGTAAGTGATGAATCTAGCTATGCTGTTATAACAGGTGGAAAGTTTGGAGAGGTTGTTTTTAGATAGATTAGTATATATAGCAGAGGCATAGAAAAGGGTAGAAATAAGGTGGGTCTGGGCAATAGTTTTTCTGGCAAAAGGGGTAAGGAAGGGTGTAATTCTATAGAGGGTACCAAGTTTTTTATTAACAGACTTTATAGTGGAGTTAATGTGGTCATCGTAGTTGAGGCGATTATCAATTGTTACACCTAGTAGGCGGGCTGTAGTATCTGGGGTTATGTTGGTAGCATTGTTAGAGGTTAGAATGGATGAGGTGATTTATGAGTTAGAGTAAAAAGCAGTAATTTTGTTTTGTTTGGGGATTTAGGAGGAGGCAGTATTGTATAAACTAATTTTCAACATTATGGAAAACAGTTTGGGTGAGGGACTGGAGAGAGGCTATGTTCTTAGCTGTACAGATTAAAGTAGAGTCATCTGTATATTGAATGCAGGTGGCTTGTGGAATGTTTATGTGTAGATCATTAATAAATAAGGAAAAAAGAAGGGGACCTAAGATAGAGCCTTGGGGTACTCCAATATGTACTGTAAGTAATGTAGTCAGATTGTTATCCCAAAGTACTGCTTGCTGTCTGTTTTCCAGATAAGACCTAAACCATTGTAATGCTTGTGAATTGAGTGAATTGGCTTTTAGTTTGTCTAGAAGTAAGTTATGGTTAACCATATCAAAGGCTTTTGACAGGTCAATAAATAGTGCAGAGGAAAAAGAGTTATTGTTACGATTTTGGTTTATAGAGTCGGTGAAGGATAGCAGGGCAGTCGTTGTGCTATGGAATGGCTTGAAGCCATGTTGGCAGTTTGCCAGTAGATTATTTTGTAGAAGGTGGTTAAGTAGTTGTTTGTGAATACATTTTCCATTATCTTAGCTATTGGGGAGAGTAAGGCAATAGGCTGAAAGTTGTTCCCTTAGATCATTTTCTTCTAAACTGAGGGCACATTTTTTGTTCTTCATTTCCTGTGTGCATTCTACAGAAAGTGCCAGAACATCTTCCTGTGACATTTTTTGTTCAGCTGTATCCTGCATCATCCATTGATCTTTTATATGGGAACTCAATGGCCTATCACTCCACAACATTGACTGTGTCAGAGTTGACAGTTTCCTGTTCCTTACTTTGCTGTTAACTCCATCTGAACTTTTATACTGTTTTCCTTCTGAAGGTTTCAGAGTATCTTCATGTGACAGCTGATCAGATGCTTCCTGTTCCACCTGTCTTTCCTTAATTTGGGGACTCACTGTTCTGTCATGCTGTGACGTTACAAAAGTTGGATTTTCTACACTAATTTTTTCACTTCACAGTTAATCCATAACTTCAGTTGTTATGTTGTCCTATCTCGCCTTCATTCTTACAATAGTGGGTTCGGAGCCGATACTGAAAGAATCAAATTTGGCTCGTGGCAAGTAGGTATCCCATAATGCAGTGGTGTAATTCCCCAGATCTCATTTGCCACTTTACGAGGTTGGATGCACTCATCTTGGCCGTGGCTAAGTTGTGACAAAATTTCATGTTTCCTTTTAGAACTTGTAATCCTTTTCTATTTTATAATAGATAGCTTAGTGTTTCGTAATTTCTAAATTGCTGTCCTTTTTCTTGCATTATAGTTAAATAGTTATAGCTTTATTCCCTTTGGTGCTTTTTTTGGCCATTGTTTCGTAGGCCTAACTGTATCCCTTGTAGTGGTTATTGTGTCTTGTAGTTAATTAGTAGCTCGTTTAAGTTAGAGAGCTCTTCGCCCGTTTTAGTTAGAGGGCTTGTCGTTGGTGTGTTGTTTTGTCTGGGAAATAGGGCCGTTTGAGTTGGAGGGCCCTATTTTACTCCCTTGTTGTCGGTCTCCTTCATGTTTCCCATAGTTTGTTACTCAGTTTAGCTTAGTAGTTAAGTAGTTAAAACTTTCTTTTTGTTTTATTGTGATCTCATCTTTATCATGTCTAAAGACCCAAAGGATAGGGAGCATAATCCTTCGGGCTTTAAAAAATGCCAGAAGTGTTCACAAAAAATGTCTATCACAGACGGACATGCCATATGTGTGTATTGCCTTGGAGCAATTCATCTACAAAAGGATTGTACGTTTTGTCATTCCTTCATTGCAAGAGTTCTACAAGAAAGGAAAAACAAATTGATCCTGAAAGGGCTCTTAAAGCCAACTTTTGAGGAAGCTATCCACAGTTCTTCTTCCTCTTCTTCTAAAAAGGAAAAATCCCAGAAGAGACAATCACCTGCAACATCGGCTCAGTCGGAGCCACCAGTCAAGTTACCAAAAATATCTAAGGCCTCTACCTCCTCGGCTCCACAGTCCTTGGAGCCGTCGGAGGTTGTACTAATTGACAAGCCTGGTTCTTCAGTTCCAAAGTCCTCGGAGCCACAAGATACCTCTTCTTGGAGCCGGTCCATGGATATTTCGCAGGTTTTTCCAGCACTTAGATCTCCCATTTGCACAGGTCTCACTCTCCATTCCTATCCTCCAGGTCCACTAGGAGCTTAATCTGACGATGAAGTGGATTGGGTGGTGCGCAGACTCTTGAAGTTGCCGGTGCTAACTAAATTATTTTTGGCTCTGACCCATTTGGTCCTGAAGCCCTACCGTACCAGTTATACCCAGTGTTGTTCCTCCTCCGAGCCAAGCTGGACTTTCAGAGCCAGAGTGCTTGGTACCATTTACTGTGGATCCGTCGATTCAGAGACCCCCTTCGGTGTTCATGGAGCCTACGTCTGCTCCGACGCTCTCGGTGCTGTCTGGAGAGTCTGGGAGATGGTGTTCCTCAGGCGGGATTCTTGGCCCAATCATCTTTGGTGCCGAGCCTACCCCTCGGGGCATCGGCCCAGGTTAGCTCGGCTCCTACATCAGCCTCTGGTCTGATCTCACTGGTTACAGTGCCTTCCTCGGAACCAAGGGAGTCCTCGGAGCTGGTTGCATCCGCCTTTGAGCTGATGAGTGTGCTGTCTAGCCATACAGTTCCACAGAAGGATACTAGCACTTGTCCCACTAAGGCACTGGCTACTGTCTCAGCACCACCCATTCCACAGGGCAGCAGGGATCCAGAGCTTCAGGATCCCTCATTGGGCGAACCCCTCTCCTCCAAGGCCTGCCCAGAATATCCTTCTGAGGATCCACTTTGGAAGAGAACTTGCAAGAGAAAGAACGTAGACTCTCCAGATGACTCTGTCACTTCAGACACTGACCTCAAGTAGTCTAAAGGGTCCCCACGGTCATCCTCTGATGATATGTTATTTGCAGATATTCTAGAGATCCTGAAGCAGAGAGGCAGCTGGCAGGCCACTACCCTTTCTGATGAGGAGTTATGTACCTGAAAGCTTTTGGATCTCAACCTTCAGCCTCCTGGGTGTCTCCACTTTTCGATGAGCTAATGGACCTGGTTAGTCGAAAGGTGTAGGAGTCACCCAACACAATGGAACCAGTCCCTCGTATGCCAAACAAATTCTTGTCAGCTCCTTCGGGAAATGATTTCCTCACTAAGGGGGTACCTGTAGATGCTATGGTGGTGGCAGCAGCCACCAAGAAGGAACTTTCAGAGACATCCTCATCTGTTCATCCTCCGAATAAAGACTCTTGAACGATGGACAGATACGGGAAGCCTGTCTTTTTGTCAGTGACTTTTCACTCCGATTACTGAACTACCTATCTAACTGTACAAGGCTACAAAGAGATCTCCTGAAAGAGCTAGGAGATAATCTACAAGGTACATTAGCTGCGGGAGTGAATGAGGTCTCCTCCCAGCTGTCCACCTTAAATTCCATCTTTAACTCCTCCATGAGGCTAATATCCTACGCAACTGATGGAGCGAGCAGGGCAGCGAGTTCTGGAGTTTCCTTTAGGAGACCCTCCTGGATACTCTTGTGCAATTTTGCAGAGCCCTTTCACTCTTTTACTACTGCCCCTTTTGATGGTTCCTCACTTTTTGGACCCAAAGTAAAAGACACTCTCACCCGATGCGAGCAGGAAAGAAAAACTCTCTGCTGTTGGAGTACATTTTTCCGTACCTTCAAGACCTTATCCTAAAGGTCAGAAGAGTGGGAAAATGTGGTTCAAAAGATCCCAGAGTTTTTTCCAGGATGCACAGGGTGATTCCTTCCTCAGGGGCAGAGGGGGAGGTAACAACAGTAGACGCCACCCCAGAGGAAGGGGGCCTGCACAACCAGGGTGACTATGATTCCTTTTGCGGACAATCTTATCAGTGCTCCTGAAAGGAGGCCCGACTGCTGTACACTGGAGGCAGTCTGGGGACATTTATCCATGTACCCAGAAACCTGGGAAACTATCACAAGAGACAAATGGGTACTAAAAATAATATCCATAGGATACTCCATTCCATTCTCCAATCCTGTTTCACAGACCAAAACTATCTCAGATATTCCACCCAATCTAAGGGAGCAAGCAACTATAGAGATTCAAAAGTTGCTGCACAAAAGAGTCATCCAAGAAGTACCCACAGACCAAATAGGATTCAGAACTTACTCAAGATTTATTTTGGTGCCAAAAAGAACAGGGAACTGGAGACCCATACTAGACCTAAGCAGATTAAACAAATCTGTCAAGAAGTCAAAAGTTCCAAATGGTGACACTGCAGTCTATATTTCTCTTTAGGGAAAGACGATTGGATGTGCTCTATAGACCTTCAAGATGCTTACTACCACATAAAAATGGACAGGACATCGAGAAGGTACTTACGGTTCCGGCTGGTAGCCAGTCATCAGTTTCAAGCTCTGCCCTTTGGTCTCACTACAGCCTCCAGAGTGTTCACCAAATGCATGGCAGTAGTCACGGCTCACCTGAGGCGTCTAGCATTCCGAGTATTTCCCTGTCTAGACGACTGGCTCTTATCTGCCACCACCAAGCATCTACTCCAACAAGCCAGGGATCTAACTTTGGATGTTTGCACTCAGTTGGGTTTTACAGTCAACTTTCAAAAATCTGCCTTGTTAACATATTACATTTATAGGCGCAGATCTAGACACCGCTTTTATGGTCGCACGTCTTCCAACAGAAAGAGTTGTAGCACTCACACAGCAGAAACTTTATCTTCTTCCCAAGAGCAAGGTGAAAGCAAAGATAATTCTAAGATTACTAGGGGCAGTGGCTTCCACAATAACACTGGCTCCTCTTGCCAGAATGCACGTGAGGAACCTTCAATGGCTGGTTTTCTCCAAATGATGACGCTTCCTATGTCTCACCTGATCAGGATAACAGAATCATGCAAAAACTACATAAGATGGTGGATACACTCCAGTCATGTGACCATAGGGAGACCCTTTGTCCCACAACAACCCATAGCTACGGTGACCATGGAAGCTTCCCAGATAGGGTGGGGGGGGGGCATTATCTGGGTGAACAGTCCAAGGTACATGGCAAGCACACAAGGCTCACTTGCATATAAATGTCCTAGAGATGAGTGCAGTGCTTCTTGCGTTGCAAGCACTTCACGACTCTCTCCCTCTAGGGATAGTTGCGATACAGTCAGACAATATGTCTGTGGTTTGGTACATAAACAAGCAGGGGGAACCAGATTTTACCCGCTTTGTCGCAAGGACCTAAGAGTTTGGCAATGGGCAGTTTCTTTCCAGCTCTTTCTAATAGCAACGGACATTCTGGGGAAGTCCAATGTGACGGCAGACAAGCTGAGCAGGGCAATTTTAATGCCTCACGAGTGGTCTCTCAGTCAGAATGTCACAGAAATGATTTCCTGAACATGGGGTCTGCCTTGCTGCGATCTTTTTGCCACTCCCATGAATGCCAAGTGCAGCAACTACTTTACTCTAATCCCCCCTCCAGGGGAGACATCGAGAGCAACACTTGCTCACAATTGGCCCTTGGGACTTCTGTATGCCTTTCCTCCATTTCCTCTCATACCCAGAGTTCTTCAGAAAGCACAGTCCTTGGAAGAAGGATAGTTCTCATTGCTCTTTACTGGCCTCATCAAGTTTGGTTCCCCTTCCTTTGGCTTCCTCTTCAGGAGAAGCCTTGGACTCTGTACTCCGTTCCAGACCTGCTGACGCATATGTCAGGTGCGCTTCATCCTTCTCTCCACACCGTAAAACTGACAGCTTGGCTGCCCCACTTCCCAATTTAGTCAGGCTTCAGAATTTCACTCCTACAGTTAAACGTATCTTAATGTCCTCTCATAAAGTTTCCACTAGAAAACTGTATTCTAGCAAATGGAAAAGGTTTTCCCTTTGGTCTCAAAACAGGAACATTGATCCTTTTTTGCACCCGTCTGTTCTATTTTGGATTTTTTGGTGGAACTCTTTCAACAAAGTTCAGCTGCAGCAACTATAAGAGTACAAATCGCTGCAATCTCAAATTTCCATATTGGTGATTCTGTCTTGAACTTAATGTCACACAGGTTGTAACGAGCCTTCTTGAAAGGTGCCTCCTTATTAAGACCTCCCTTTAAAGAACCCCGTTCTCCTTGGGATTTAAATTTTGTTCTGTCTCACCTGACGTTGCCACCTTTTCAGCCGTCATCATCTTCAGACCTCAAGTTCCTTTCCTGGAAGACCATTTTTCTGGTGTCTATAATATCTGCAAGAAGAGCATCAGAGTTGCAAGCTCTTTCTATCAAACCACCATATTTGATATTTCATAAAGATAGGGTATCCTTGCGAACTAATCCATCATTTTTACCCAAAGTCTCTTCTTCAACTAACATAAGTCAACCTGTTGAGCTTCCAGTATTCTTTCCTAATCACAGCAACAAGGCAGAATACAAATTATATCAACTAGACATGCATAGACAACTCGGATTATATTTGCATGGGAGCAAAAATTTTAGAAAATCTGTCCAGTTATTCGTATCCTTCTCTGATGCAAAAAAGGGTAGCTCCCTTTCAAAAACTACTCTTTCCAGCTGGCTTTCAAACTGCATTACATTCATCTATACCTCAAATAACAGAGTTACCATTCAAAGTGAAGGCTCATTCCACTAGAGCAATGGCTACGTCTTCTGCCTTTCAAGCCAGAATTCTTATGGATAATATTTGTGCAGCAGCTACATGGACCACTCCTTATACATTTATACGTTCATAGGTAAGTACTAGGCTATTGGCCCTAGGGCCTATATAAGCCTAGCCAAAAGGTACCCTGGCTTTCGCCACCTAAGAAAATGATTTTCCAGTGCCACTGTCGAGCAGAGCCACAGAAGTGATCCCCGGGGTGAATTTCCTATCTCCCATCCAATCATCAAGATTTTTCTTGAAGAGTGCTAATGAGGAGCTTTGTTTGATATAGATAGGTAGTCTGTTCCAGAGTATGGGAAGTCTCTGGGACAGGAATCTATCCTTCCAGCATGTTCTGTTTATTATGGTGACAAGGTTTAGGTCCCTAGAGCGTGTAGCTCATAGGGATTGGGATTTCTTTAAGTGGAACATGTCCAAAAGCTCTGGGTTTGACATAGCTTTGTGTGTTAGGCAGAGATTGCCTCTGAGTAGGCGATATGCGATGGAGTAAAGCTGCAGTTTTTTGAGACGGTCTGCGTAGGGCATCTGTTTGAGGCCAGTAATCCTCTTTGTGAGGTATTTCTGTGGCCTTTCCAGTTGTTGTAGATGTCTTGTGAGGTACATACCAAAAGGGGCGTTGTACTCTATAATGGGTCTGAGAACAATGACCTCTTTTTTCCTGGATGAGAAACCTTTTGTGATGAGGTGTGCCACGTAGAATGATTTCCTGTCTACTGTGGCGATGTGATTATCAAAGGAGAGACTACTGTCCACCTGTGTCCCAAGGTCTCTTATCACACTTTTGGTGTTAAGTAGACTACCGCCTGTGTGGTAGTTCATGGGTACAGAGTTTTTACCAAAAGGGATGACAATGCACTTTTTGGCATTGAGCTTGAGGCCATGGTTTTGACACCAGGCATCTGTCTCCACGAGGCCCTTTTATAGGATGTCCACATCTTTTGAAGTTTTGATTATGGCTTCTAGTTTGCAGTCATCTGCAAACTTCATCAGCCAAAGGCCTTCTGTGTTAGCCTGTACTTCAGAGAAGTAGATAACAAACAGGAGAGGACCCAGGACTGAACCCTGTCACTGGTCTGAAGTTGGATTTGGAGTCTGCTACATTCACAGTGTGGGTTCTGTCAGTGAGCCAGTTGGCAACCCATCTTGTGATGTAGGGATTTATACCTAGTTTAGTGAGTTTATCTATAATTCCAGAGTGGGGGATGGTGTCGAAAGCCTTGGCGAGGTCTAGACAGGCTGTGTAAACCACCTTAACCTCATCTACGGCTTTGGTGACTGCTTCAGAGAAGTCTGTCAGGTTTAGGAGACATGATTTACCTTTTATAAACCAGAACTGGATGGGGTCCTGAGTTTGGAGATTACCAATGTCATTGTTTATAAGTTCCATAATGATACGTTCCATAGCCTTGCAGACCAGGCTCATCAGGCTAATGGGGCGGTAGTTTCTGGGGTCTTTGGTGGCTCCCCCTTTGTGGAGTGGGATAACTGTCGCTGTGTGCCATTCAGTGGGCACATAGCCTGAGGTGAGGCTATGATTGAACATGGTACTTAGGTGGGGTGCCAGTTTGTTCTGTAGTTAATGTAGAACACAGCCTGGGATGTTGTCAGGTCCCATGGATGCTGTGTTCTTGGCTTTGGAGAGTGTGTTTTTTTACCTGTGCAGCTGGGATTACAGGAACTTTGCATTCTTCCGGTATAGAGATTTGCCCTTTAGGGGATGAGAGTGAGGTAAAGTTTGCACTGTACCTATCTGCTAGGATGTTGGTAATATCAGTTGGTTCTGTATATTTCGTGCCATTGTGCTCTACCTCAGAGCAGATCTGAGTGTTGCCATTGAGATTCTTGACATAGCTATAGAATGCTTTGTGGTTGTCTTTAGAGTCAGTGGCGATTTTGTTTTCGTTACTAGCTTTGGAGGATTTTATGAGGGATCTCAGCTTCTTACTGAGGCTGACCAGGGAGTTTCTCCATTCATGGGATTTTACTCTTTTTTTTTTTTTTTTTTGCGCAACAGTTTCTTTCTTCTGTTGTAGAGGTTGTTTATGGCAGGGGACCTCCAGATTGGCTTCCTTTTTTTGGAGGATAGCATCTTGGTTCTGTTAGGGATTGCATGATCTATGCACTCATGTAAGTGCTTATAAAGTGCATTTCTGTATGATTCAGCAGTCATACCTCTATTGTCCGTCAACATGGATATCGTGAAGTTTGCCACTTCTGTTTTAAGAAGCGTGAAGTTGGCTTTGGAGAAATTTTTTACGATGGTTTCCCTAATGGGGGGGGGCAGGATATGGATGTCTAGGGTGATTAGCTTGTGGTCGGATCTGACAAACGAGGAAATGACCTTTGGTGTGGAGCAAGGGTTGCCTATGTTGGTAATAACCAGGTCTAGGATATTGCTGCCCCTGGTGGGGGTGTGGATAAGTTGATCCAAAGCATTGGAATTTATGAATTCCAGAAAACATTGAGCACAAGAGTTGGTACATGAGTAGTTTTCTCAGTTAATGGTGGGGTAGTTGAAATCGCCCATTATTAGGGTGTTAGGTTGTACCCTAATATTTTCCAGTGTATCAAGAAGTGAGGAGTGGGAATCCTGGGGCATGGTGAGGGATCTCTAGCAAGCTACAATTTGGATTGCGGTCTTGCCCAGAGTTATTTGCACTTGGATAATCTCAGATGCATTATGCTGAGCAACTAGTCTGGAGGTGTGTATATCCTTAATGGATATGGACACGCCTCCGCCTTTAGTGTTTCGGTCCAGGTTAGGTGGCCAAAAGGTGTTGTATGAATTGTAGCCTGGTAATGCAGGGGTACTCTCTGGAGCCTTGAACCAGGTCTGTGTCACTGCACAGATGTCAATATTCTCCATTTTAAGGAGTGCCTCGAGTGAGTGCATTTTGAGGTTTAGACTTCTAGCATTGAGTAGCAATACCCGCAGATTCTGCTTGCTTGTACCTGTTACAGTGGTGAATTTGTCATTTGAACCTTGCCTAAAAAAGGCACTATAGGGGTGGCTAGAGCCTTAGCCAATATCCGGAATCCTAGGGGTGACAGTTGCAGGCCATCTCTGGCAAAGCATCGTGGTTTGTCGATCATGTCATCCCAGGCAGACAGATAATGGATCCCCTTAGAATGACACCAGAAGCTTAGCCAATTGTTGAAGTCAATCATTTTGTCCTTGTACTGCGGTATCATTCGGGGCAATGGCAGAATGCTACTCAGGGCTAGGGTCATACCTGCCTAGGCTACAAGATCGGACAGCTCCTCCATGTCCCTTTTCATGTAGTCCAGGGAGTTATGTCTCAGGTCATTCACACCAACATGGACAATGACAGAGTCATATTTGTACTTTCTGTGGAGTGACCTGAGTGCATGCATTATGTGGCGGATCCTGGCACCCGACGGGCAGCTGACAGTAACTTTCTCCTTGTTTAG